>NC_135787.1:162648076-162949711 GCF_051106095.1 Pogona vitticeps | reverse complement strand
CTGGCTACTCCATCCCCGAGAACATCCTCTAAATCTTCTAAGCAGACATCTTCGGCATCGACATTGAAGAAGACTTCGACGTCAATGTTGAAACCACCATCTGCAGAAGGTCACAAGAAAAAGAAAATGGTCAGTAAGCAAAAGAAGGACAAGCATTCCTCCAACTTTGCCCAACCTCAAAAAATTCCTCCAATTTCAGCTTCGCTTCCATCACCCATACTTGAGGAATCATCTCGAGACCTACCAGATCCAGACTCCCTCTCTGAAGGGATTGGCTCCGTACCACCTCCACAGGCTCAGGCTTCTGTTTCAATACCGAGCCAGTCTCCGAACCAAGGCCATCTTGAGGCTGATGTCATCTCCAGCCCAGCCTCTGCCCATTCGAGTCCTATGTCTGTTTGGCGGGCAACAGTAATTCGTCTATCAAATTCAGAGGTGTCACACCAGCAGTTTCCTCCACAGAAACGAACAACCAAATGTTGGCACATTTCTCCAGCCTGATGATACCCTCAACATCAGGAAGTGGTTGTTTTTCCTCACCCCTCTCAGCGTTGAGTTCTGTTGGAGTACGAGAAACCTTTATATGTGGAGGTCAATCGAAGGGGTGATTGACGTCAATACCATGACGACGACTTCGACTTCAATCCCTATTACAAGACTGAAGAGTATGGAAGACATAAAAGAGTGTGATATATCTATGCCTCTTCTTCCTCCACGTCATCCTCTCCCCCTTGACGTCAGTATCAAGCTTGTTATCAGCTCGAGCCCCCATCATCGAAGCCAATGACTAAACATCACTCTTCACATCAGCAAGTGCTCCACACGTCAAAGAGGTCCCATGCCCCTTTGGTACCGGCCTCGTCTGTCTCTCAGGGCACTTTGCATGCTTGATCTACTCACCAGGCACCACCCTCGCAGATCCATCATCCCCCTAAAGTGAGTACTTTGGCACCATCCTTTCTAGCCACAGCCCAAGTGACAAGAAGTCGTCATCTTTCACCTTCTCCTCTGTCAGTTGTGAGGGATTCTTCTGCATCGTATTTTCGTAATTTCAGAGGCTTCAGAGGAATCTCCCTCAAAATTGCCTACTCCTGACTCAGATGTGGCTGACCTCCATCCTCCTTCTCCATTTCAGGATTTCACCTCGTATTCTCAAATGGCTAAATCACTTGAACTGGACATAGAGCAACCTCCTCCCAAACAAGATCTCATCTTTGGTAACATTAATCAAAATAAATCCCCCCATTAAGTTTGGCATTCCTTCCAGCAAAGCAATGTTGGATCTCATTAAGGAATCATAGAACCAAACGTCCACGTCCCTGCAGATTCCTAGATGTGTGGAAAACAATTACAGAACACACAAGAATGACACTGCCTTCCTTACTAAGCATCCTGCACCAAATTCTATAATCGTTCAATCCAACCAATCTCAAGCTGGGAACCGGTCGAAGGTCACACCTACCAACAGGGAGGGATGGAAACTGGACATTTTGGGCCTTAGGCTTTATTCTCTGGCCTCATTTGTCATGAGGGTGTCCAACTATCAGGCAGCTATGGGAGCGTATCAGAGACAGCTGTGGAGCAAGCGCTTGCCAATTCTCCAGGCTGCTCCTGAGGAGACCAGGGCTGCTGTCCTCAACACCCACCTAGAAGCAACAACATTGGCAAAACAACAGCGTTTAGCATCTCTCCACACAGCAGATGCTACGTCTAAGGCTATGACATCTGCCATTGCACTTAAAAGACACGCTTGGTTGCGTTCAGTGGGGATCACAGATTATGCGAGATCCCACATTGAGGACCTCCCATTTGACAGCGCTGGCTTGTTTAATGAGAAGAAAGGTGACGTAATGGAGAATTTACATAAAATTCAGGAAAACAACTCGTTCTTATTCAGCCCAACAACCATGTTTCCAAAGGTATCAGTGGTGCAGACATTTTAATCAACCATCATATCAACAGCCTTCCCATCAAACTTGCCGTCCTTATAGACCTCCCTCTCAAAGAAGATCCAACCCTCCACTGGCTTCTTCTGGTAACGTTGCCTTCAGATCTCAGGCTCCTGCCCAGCGTCGGCAAATCTGTCGACCTGCAAAGAAGGGCAAACAATTTCTTTGACTGTCTTATTCTGAACTATCTGCCCAACATATCTCATCACACACACCCCCCCGGCTAGCCCCATTCTTTGACAAGTGGTCTCTCGTCACCAAAGACACTTGGGTGCTTGCCATCATACGTTCTGGTTACCTCTTGGAGTTCACAGATCTTCTCCCTGTCGGCCAGCTCAAACTTACAACTTACGCACCTGCTCTAGAGGAAGAGATATCTATCCTTCTCCAGAAGCAGGCTATCCAACGCGTTCCCCCTCAAGAGGTTCCAGACGGTTTCAATTCCTACTATTTCGTGGTTCCCAAGAAAGATGGCGGTCTCAGGCCTATCCTAGACCTCAGACTACTGAACACTTACCTCCATCCAAGGTGTTTTTGAGTGGTCACCATGGATTCCATCATTCCTTTTCTTTGTCAAAAAGACTGGTTCGTCGTTATAGACCTGCAGGACGCTTATTTTTATATTTCGATCCATCAGCGTCATCGCAAATATCTTCGCTTTTATTTCATCAATATAGCTTATCAGTTCTATGCTCTTGCCTTTGGGCTCTCCACCACCCCGAGAACTTTCACAAAATGCATGGCTCCAGTGGCAGCTTACCTTTGTCTACACAACATCACAGTCTTCCCGTATATAGATGACTGGTTGATCATGGCTGCTTCCTCCTGCAAGGTGTTGCAAGATACCAACTTTGTTCTCCCGACACTGGCAGACTTTGGCCTACGGGTCAACTTTGCGAAATCCTGTCTCCAGCCATCTCAGGTCATGGACTACATTGGAGCGCGCCTAGACTCAGTCAATGCGAGAGTTCCTACCACCCGAATGAATTCAGAAATTGTGCCAAACGATTATGTTTTTCCACCTCTATGCCAAGGTATCTGCCCACCATACACAACATCTTCTAGGCCTCATGGCCTCAACCACATCTGCTCTTCCGCATGCATGACCGAAAATGTGTTCTCCGCAGACTTGGTACCTATTTCAATTCGATCCTTCGATGGACAGACTACCAAGCGCCTGTGTGTAACACCAGAGCTCATGAATGGACATTTGTACCTCACCTGCTCATGGGCCGCCCCTTTCGGCCTATTAAACTGATGGTCCAAGTTACAACGAACGCCACTCCAACAGGTTTGGGTGCACACTGCGGTCTTCACAAGATTCATGCCCTGTGGTCCAAGTAAAAGAAACTTTTTCACATAAACCATTTGGAGATGCTGGCAGTCATCAAGGCATTGCGTGCCTTCCACCAGATAATAGCAGGTTGAGGAGTTCAGGTGGTTACAGACACTATGACCATGTACTATATCAACAAGTAGGGAGGCACCCATTTGCTGTCACTTCTGTACTTGGCAATTCATCTTTGGGAATGGTGTTACGACCATCATGTTTTTCCAATCACCATTCATGTGTCAACAGAGGACAACAACATTGCCGACCGTTTGAGTCGCATGAACACTCAGACTCACGAATGGGAGCTTGACGATTCAGTTTTTTTTCTATGATCTGTGATCAATGGGGAACTCCAGCCATCAACATGTTCGCAACCCATTACAACACCAAGTGTAACATGTTCTGCTCTCGAGGAGGGAGAGGCAAAGCCTCGCTGAGAGATGCCTTCATGATAGACTGGGAAGATTGTCTTCTTTATCTGTTCCCCCCCATTCCACTGATTCAGCGGACACTGGTCAGGGCTCATCAGCTATGCTCCAGTGCCATTCTAGTGGCCCCATGGTGGCCTCAACAACCCTGGTTTCCAACACTCAGGACCATGGCAGCTGAGTTTCTCAGACTAACTCCCCCTCCACATCTTCCGATACAAGACGCAGGCAGGGTCTGCCATCCAGATCTAGAATCACTCCACCTTACTGCTTGGAGGATTCTCCCAATATAGCAGAGGTTTTGGACAAACTTAGAAAACCTTCCACCAAGCTATTGCATTCCTACAAATGGAATAATTTCTCTAAATTTGCTGATTCTAGAGGTCTGTCTCCTCTTCCTCTGTCCTTGGATATTCTTCTCATCTTTCTGCATTACCTATTTGATCAGGGCTTAGACCTTTCTACACTTAATGTTTATATAACTGCTATTGCTTCTTACCAACCTGCAGGTTCAGAAGCTTCTCGTTTGTTTTCACGCCCTACCCTGAAGATGTTTTTAAAGGGCTTACGTAACATCCGCCCACCTGTCCCATCCCCATTGCCTCAGTGGTCTTTGCAGGTCATGCTGCGAGCTCTTACTTATCCTCTGTTTGAGCCAATGGCTTCTTCAGACCTTCAACTCCTCTCCTTCAAGACTCTGTTCCTGGTAGCAGTAACTTCTGCATGGGAGTGAGTGAATTGGCTGCCCTTCGGGCCAATGCCCCTTATCTACAGTTCCACCCAGACAAGATAATTTTGTATTCTGATATCTCTTTCCTTCCCAAAATTGTATCAAGTTTTCACATTAATCAGCCTTTGATTCTCCTGACGTTATTCCCTAATCCTTCTTCAGATGTTGAGCGCATGCTCCATTACTTAGATGTTCGTCATGCTTTAGCGTTTTACATGTCCGGGACTAAGGACTTCCACAATTCCTCTAGATTATTTGTCTGCTTCCATGGCCCACGTAAAGGCTCTCCTGCCTCCTCGCAGACGATTTCTAGATGGATCGTGTCTGCTGTTACATTGGCCTCTGAACTAGCTGGCAAAGCTCCACCAGAGGCATTAAAGGCACACTCAATGAGAGCTATAGCTGCTTCAACTGCCTTGCTGCATGGAGTTGATGTTTCAGACATCTGCCGAGCAGCCACCTGGTCCACACCATCCACCTTTGTGACGCATTGCTGCCTGGACCCCAGGGCCAAGAAGGAAGCAAGTTTTGGAAGGGCTGTACTGACTTCGTTATTGGCGTAACAGCCCTCCTCCTTCCAGTAAGTGAGCTTGCTAGTCACTCAATTGTGTGCATTCACAGAGGCCACAAAGAAGGTTACTTACCTGTAACCATGGTTCTTCGAATGGTCCTCTGTGAATCCACACATCCCACACATCCTCCCCGCTGTCCGTCACTTGGTTCTTGAATCCTTTTACAATCAGAGCCTTGATAATTGCGGACATCTCAGAACTGAGGTATTACGGGCTGGCAGAGCACCACGGGGAAACATACTATTAATCACATGTTTTAAGCTCTAGAATAGTCGGAGGAGTCCTGCGCAGGTGCAGTCCAAACCCAATTGTGTGGCTTCACAGAGGACCACTTGAAGAACCATGATACAGGTAAGTAACCTTTCTATTTCTATGTGTTTTCTGTTTTTCCCTTTTTTTGTATTTCTTTATTTTGACATGAACTACAGTGAAGACAGGGTTATGATCCAAATTTGTGTCAGATGCAGGGTACATTTGCATCAACTTAAAACTGTTGTAGTACCTCCAATTAACTAGGATATAATCTATTTGGTTCCTTACAATATTAATGTCAGTGCCGTCTTGTGAAGATTTCCATGTACAGTATACAATCTTTTTGTGGTAATCTGAGCATAGTATAGGTCTCCCAAGATGTAACATCTATCCATTCACAGCATGAACAGTGACAAATGAGATCATATTGCCTCTTTTGACTCTTACGGCCTTGTGGAATGACCTATCCAACTGATTATCTCAATCTGTGATCTCCAATTTTTATCACCTGTCCTTGTACTGTTTTTGCTATGGTGGTTGTCCTGTTTTTCAATATAGTTAACCTTATTCTATATTCTCTTCTCTCTTGCATGGTAAAAATCTAAGTAAAAATAATTGGGGTGGGTGAGGAGGGGGAAAGACTGTACCAAGCATTCCTTTGGTAGTTTTTTCCCCCCAAATACTGCAATGTTCGTTTAAAAAATCTAATGGTGAGTCATTGTGTTTTTACTACTTTCAAAAGATAAACTGGCAGGCGAGGCTATTTTCTTTCACTGTTATTATTGAGAGTTGGCATTAACTCTTATATGCTTGATGGGTTTTCCACAAATAAATTTGGAGATTGTTTCAAAATTAATTAGTTTCAGCCCAAACATTTTGAAGTACCAACATTAATGTCCATGTTTTACTCCTGTCACTATGCTATAAAACAGGGCTGGATAACTTTAAATAAAACTCAACCGTATTGTCGGGAAGTGACTAGGGACAGCAATAGTTTGTGGGTCCACAGCTTATTAAATGCCCCTTCTCCCACCTCCCAGTGCTTTCTCTCTTTCTTTTCTTTAGCTTTTTCTATTACATACGCCCATCTAGTGAAACATGTATATTTATTGTCTCTTCCACCAATCAGGACAGGCCATTTCCACTGTTCAGTAGTTTGCTGCTGGGACTGCCAGGTTATCAACATCTCAATCCCAAAGATTTCAGAGCCAAAGCCTAAGAAGGGGGTGGTTGTGATATCATGTGGTCAGAAAAGGAGCAAAGTGCACCAGCAACTGTGGCAATTGCTGCCATTCCCATTAAGGTTCACATGCAACATGGCCTGAGATGGTATTTTTGGAACTGAGGACTCCAAGTCCATAATTTGGCCCCATGCACCTCTACAAGATGAAATTAAAACAAACGAAAATGAAGGTTTTATAGTTTTCTGTGAGTATGGAATACTGCAGGTATCATTAAATGTTGTGGAAAATTTGATGTTAGCTGCCCCAAAGGCCACTGATGCTGTCTCAATGTAGAGTGAAAATTATCTGGCATACTTATCTAAGCTTTACAACTTGATTTCTGTAAACCAGTTTGTTTTTTATATGAGTTTATGTAAACACTATTGCCTAGTTTTATATTATATTCTATTAATTGTATTATGGTGTTTTTGATATAAATAAAGAAGGGAGGAGAGCTATCTCTTTCACTACAAGGTGAACTGCTGATTGGGCAGAGTTTGTAAAAGATTAATTACCAAATCCAGGCTGCCATAAACCAGAACTTGGAATAGCATTTAATGTATATATTTAAATAGCTTATCCAAGTAGGTACACCTATAACAACAAAATCACTTAATAATCAAAACAATGGAAGCCAACAAATAGATCTATATGGGTAAAAAGGAAGTGTTGGCAGTATTTGTACCTGTTCTGCATCTCTAATCCAAAGGTCCAAATTCAAACTAGGAAGTTGTAAGGTGAACATGCACCATTAGATTACAGCATGGAAAAATGTGAGGAAACTTCTTATTTTAAAAATGTATTCGAAAGTGCAGCAACACAGCCAGTTCTGATTTTGTATTCTATGGCTGCTTTTGCTCCACCCTAGCTACTGACTCATTCTGTTGCTATGGAGTGAAGATATTTGTTCTGCCCGTATCTCTATGCATTGCTATAACATTTTCCCAATTCCTGGTTCTTTGAGGAATGTTTTTTTCCCCATCCTCACCATCTTAAACATTCATTCATACCAGTACTTACATTATAGGCTTTGGTTTCCAAATATGCATGTCTTTTTAACTGTCCTGTTTAATTTTAGAAAAAGGAACTTTCCAATGTACACATCTGGGCAATCTCTGTGCAGAAAACCAGGTGCAGAGGGAGCACTCCTCAAAGTAGTTTTTACAAAAATCAAGATTTATCTATATATATACAGATTGCATAGATGTGATCTTATGACATCACAGTATGATTTCTCTTTAAGAAAATAACAAAATATAAGATTACACAAATTAAATGCACTGATCCATAACTGCAAGCATATATATACAAGCTTTATTTTGAAACAAATACTGTAAAGCTTTTAAAAATGTGAAATATGAAACCATGGAGAAAAAGAAGGGAAGACAAGTCTTTTCTTAAAACAAAACTATAGTTTTTAATTTCTGTTGCATCTTTCCTATTAGGTGTAGGTAACTATAAATCAGGGACGTGGCGGCGCTGTGGGCTAAACCGCAGAAGCCTGTGCTGCAGGGTCAGAAGACCAGCAGTCGTAGGATCGAATCCACGCGACGGAGTGAGCGCCCGTTGCTTGTCCCAGCTCCCGCCAACCTAGCGGTTCGAAAGCATGCAAATGCGATTAGATAAATAGGTACCACCTCGGTGGGAAGGTAACAGCGTTCCGTGTCTAAGTCGCACTGGCCATGTGACCACGGAAGATTGTTTTCGGACAAAACGCTGGCTCTATGGCTTGGAAACGGGGATGAGCACCGCCCCCTAGAGTCGAACACGACTGGACAAAAAAGTGTCAAGGGGAACCTTTACCTTTACCTAACTATAAATCAGCATTGCAGACAACTATCCAGTCGTATCAAAGGAGAGCATTTATCATGAAATAAGGTGCCAACTGCTACTAATATTTAAGGATTAATGCCTAAGGTTACAGTATGTTAACAAGAAAAAAAATGACCAAGGAACCAACCATAACTGAAGAGGATGAAAGGAAGTGATATGGTAAATCTGTGCTAATTTAATGTTATGTCAGAACAAAAAAACAAAATTCTGTCCAAGCAAGTCTCAAGGTGAAAGAATGTTTTGAAGTCATGTACTATATAATGTACTGTGCTTTTTTGTTTTAATGTTTTAGGACACAGTTCGATACTACTAAGTAGTTAAATCCCAATAAATTCAATTAGTTTATTCCTACCAAGAAATGTAGGCTTGCCATCTAAATTATATCGCGGAGAGGATCACGGAAAGCAGAACTACACACGGCTGTTGTTTTAACCATGAATAATTCTCATCTAGTTAATCTGTAAAACATCCCCAAAAAAAGACTAAGAACCTGAGCATATAAAGTCCTAAAGAAAATCATATACTCCTGCTCAGGCATAAATAATACGTGGCAATAGTACCCATAGATACCCTTTTTGATACGATCCAATGGAACACACTTTAGAGCCACAACCTTGAATGGACATTAATCTGCATTAGATACGCTTGTGAGGCATTTCTCTCTCATAGAAATGCTGGAGGCTTTCTGCTCTTACTATTGAACAGCCAAAATCTGCAATAGCTGCTCAGAACGAAGAGCCAGAGGTAGGCAGCTCCAGCTTTTGCTTCTCTTTATTGCCAGGTTAATTTCATTTTGGATAAATTAGCGAAAGCACGGGACTCACTTCAGGAGAAGTAACATTTCCGGCTTGAGAGCGCCAAGAAACCGCGCTTGGCAACTACTAACCCGCTATTAACCAGCTCCCTACGGGAGCGTGAAGTGGAATTCCTGGCATCAATCTGATTGGCAGAGATACCCATCACCCGTTGTCTTATTGGCTGGGAGTGAAATAGCCTGGAACGTGATTGGTCATCTTCGGGAATGGGGGAACTGCGTTTTCCTTTTCCTTCATGCTTTTCAGAAACTGAAAAAAAAGGTAAGTCCAGTAGTGGCTGGAATCAAGTGCGGAGGTTGCGCGGCGCAAGGCGGAGCCGCATTTTGTGGCTAAAGGCTGTGCGAGACTTTATCTAGGAAGGCTGGGATCTCTCCGACTGAAGGGCGCTTTCTCAATCGCCCGCCTCCCGAAAGCCTCGCCCCAGCCTTCGACGATTACATAAAAAGAAAAGGCATCCACTTCTTAAAGCGACAGGGTCGAAATATTCCACAGATTTGCAGTCGTTTCCCGTCTCCCCTCTGAAACATTTGGGTAAATCTGGCACTGCCGAAAAAGTTAAAACTATTTCTTTTAAAATCCACGGCACGGTGAGGAAACAAATGACTCAACAACAGACCTGAAAGTTAGAATGGTTTAAAAACAAACCAACAGCTACAACACGGATACACACGATCTCTGGTCTATCACCGTGCTGTGTCTTGGGAAGGGAGGGAGAAAAGAAAGCTCATGCAGCATTCATTAACAAAACCGGATTAGTAAGAAATGCAACAACCGCAGCAGCCCTTGTCTGAAAGTCAAAGGTCACTTATTCTTCCGTTACATGTCTTGAGGCAGGGCAGTGAAAGCTATGGAGCAAATTCACCGCTGTGAACAGTCAGGAGAACCCTCTCCGTTCGTTGGTGCAGGACGCGGCTCCCTTGCGGCCCACGAAATTGGGGGGGGGGGGGCGGCGACGGCCAAAATAGCTGTGATAATTAAGAAAGGTCGAGCTTTTCTGTAGTATAAAGCAAAAAGGCGAGCCATTTGGGCTTGGATGCAGCTCGATAGAGGTTCTTCTCCGTCTTTTATCACGTGTTTAAAAGCACGCACACACAAGGTCGGGCTCTAGCAATGAGGGTGAGGGGCTTCTAACGTCTTGCTTTAGGAGGGAAAATGCGGGGAGGGGGCCGCGTAGCCCGGTATCTGGGCTGTGTCTGGAAATGACAAAAAGGCCTTCTTTTCCTTGTTTTCGATTTTCCATGTTGGCATTTAGAAGAGGTCCTAGGGTTGGTTTAATGAAGCCCAATAGACAGTGGGGTGTGACATAACACAACCCCTTACTCATAAGTGAGCCCCGCTGTGTAACAAAGCTTATTCCACGGTAAGTGTGCATAAAATTGTAGCCTTAGTACGTATATCATAACAAATGTTTGCAAACAAACAGCCCTGACTTTATTGTTCAAGACCAGATAACAATTGGATCCTATAAAGATATACTGTATTCTAATTCCAAATCCTCAAACATTCCCCCATTCATGCATATTATTTTACTAAGTCAAATGTGATAATGGTTGTTGTGGGTTTTTCGGGCTCTTTGGCCGTGTTCTGAAGGTTGTTCTTCCTAACGTTTCGCCAGTCTCTGGGGCCGGCATCTTCAGAGGACAGCACTCTGTGCTCTGGTGATAATTTGATCCGTTTAAATAATACTCAACGTTTGTTGCCTCAGTTGAATATTTTATTTCTGGCTATTTACCTATGCACTGCTGTGTGTAAAATACACTTTTCTGGATCTGATCAAAGTCCATCTAGCTCTGAATTCTTTCACTAGCAGTAGCTGAACAGATATGTCTAGTGAACAAGGGTGAGGCAAAAAAAGCCCTTGCCTCTGGTATGCAAAATTCAGTAGTGCACAGAAAATACATAAAATAAGCATTGTATTATCCCAAACATGCCATGGCATTGGGAAAAGTGTGCATTTTATAAGCCCTACTCAGTTGTTCCCTACCTAGATAAACTCACCATCCTTAGAATGCAGCTGCTAGCCTCCCTTCCACCCCATCATTGCTTTTTACACATTGGGAGTCTACAAGTCTATAGGGGAGACACTCCCACTTGTATGTAGGTTCTGCACACAAGAAAAAAACTTAATTTTCCAGGGTTCTTGCTCATATGTAGTGCCTACAAATAAACAGGAATATTACTTGTGAAACCTGTACTTTCTATATGTAGAAAGCAACAAAGCATCAGGAGGGAACTTATCTGGGAAAGAATAACAATGTCTTATAAGTGCAAATTTAACAATGTTGTGAATTTTGAACTATGTGCAGTATCATGCATATTTGGTTCTGTGCTGCCTGCTCCGTCACTCTCATCATTACTGTCTTGAGAACAGCAAAGAGCTGCAGAAGCCACTGTTTTGTATTCTTGAAATTAATTAGATCGAGCTTTGGTTTTTGGGAAACTCCATAAGCAGGACCTGAAGTATCCTAACATTTTTATCATGCTTGGTGACTCCACATGGACTTCTGTTGACAGTTTAGTAAATGTGTGTTATCCTATATATTGGAGGTTCTAGGTTGTTTTTTTCCAGGCGTAAGATTCCTTTCTTCCTCCAAAAAAACTTCTTTACAATGTTTGTTTATTTGTTTAAATAATAAATTAAGATAGTATTCCAGATACCCTGGCCAGGCTCTTTAAGCCTTCATAGAACCAAATTTGCACCTTGAATGATACTCGGAAGCAAATTGGTTGCAGCTGATTCAAGATCAATGTTATATGGACTCTAAACTGTACATCAGATTATGCTCTAGTTATAGCATTTTATACTAGCTTTTCAAGGGCAGCCCCATATGAAATGTGCTACAATGGTCTGAACAGGATGTAATTAATGTATAGATTGTGGTGGTCAAAGCTGCCTTTTCCAGAAGAAACCACAGCTAAAACATCAGCCACAGCAACTATCTTCGGGTAGCTGATGAATAAAAAACTTGTTTATATTGAGAGTAGGGATATAGCCATGATCATGCAACTTTACTCTTCGGAACTCCGTTCCTCTTACATGGATGCCTTTGAAGCCAGTCTGGAATCTTCAGATGGTCCAAAATATGGCAGCACAACTTTTATCAAGTACCAGGAACACGGGGCACAATTCTCTCATAAGTGCAGTTGGTCCCCAGTTTGTCTCTGAACTTAACGTGGTACCTTTGTTTTTTCTAATCTGTGCAACCTGGGCCTAGGATGCCTGAAAGTGAAACGACCACCACACATTACCCACTATAGATGGAATAATTTGATGTCAAAAAGCTAGATTTCTTCCTTTCCATTTTAGTCTATTCATTTAACAATTGTCATTCTGATCCATTCTTCTTACAAGAGTGTGGATCCTCTCTCTAATCATAATGCAGGGTAAGAATGTAATCTTTGTTTATGTAAGAATCCAAATTATATCTCTTGTAGTACAGTAATATTTTTTGCACCAAATTTATCTACAGCAAAAAATATTGTATTTTCCCATCTTTATTCCTACCTTAAAAAGTCTGTGCAGATTGAAAAACTACTTATTGTGGGAATAAAATATGGCATTTGGGGCATTTCTGATTTTTGTCGAAGTGAAATGATATGTAATCTTGCTACTTTCTCTGCTCAGGCAAAGCTATTGTTAAATATAACAAATTGTGGATAACTGAAAATTCCAAAACAGCCAACTTAATTTTTCCAAAGCAAATACTTGTCTCAGACTGATCCATTTCACATGTGATATGAGTCTCAAATAGTTTAATATTTAAATAAACATCCGTTGGTGTCAGATTAGCATCACCTGAATTAGGTGGTTACAGCGAACAAATATTTATGATTGTGTTTTGTCCAGAGGAATAACCATGTTAAGTGCTATCCTAGTCACATCTACTCAGAGTAAAGCTCTATTACATTCCATGGCACTTACTCTTATATGTGTATATTGGACTGCACTATTAGTCTGTTTCAGCAAAGTCTCTTGGAACCTTAAAGCAAATACATTTCTTGTGGCATACATTTTTATGGGTGACATCCAACTTAATCAGATACAGTACATTAAGTGTTATCCAGAGTTAAAGATGTGTACTGTATTCACATATGACTGGAGGTGGTTGAGCCTGTAAACTATGAGGTCTGAAGGAACTGAAATGCAAATAGTTAAAATAAATACATAGATTAGTTTATGATGAGCAGATATCCACAAAACACAGGTAATCTTGCGTTAATGTATTCATTCAGTGTGATTTTTAAAAGTACACACACAGAGAGAATTGTCCCTGTTCAGTCTACAGGAGATAGAGCTGAATCTTTTGATCTTTCAAACATAACTGAATAGGAACAACTGAAATATGAAGAATTTAGAATAATGTCTACTTGAAACAGGTGGGCCACAACACACATTGTTAAAACTGTGCTCAGTTGTCATAGCAACCAGACTTCCAGAGTGATGCAATGAAGAAATAGCACCAAAGAGTATGGCTAAGTATACATGACAAAGTCAGAAGCAAAGCAACATAGTGGGGGAGCTCCTTTGACTGCAGAGAACAAAAACATATTGCTTAGCTTAGCAATGTGAGGCCCTAAATGGCCATAGATGGAAAAATAAATAGTTACCCATTCCCAGTGGCAAGTAGGGCAACCACATGACATACAAAGCCATTGCAATCCAGCCCATCCCTGATTCATGCCTACCTGCACCTTTTTGGTTCCTCTCAGGAGCTACTTTTTTTTAGGTGGATGTAGAATTACTCGGTTTTGGTTCGTTCCAGCATGTGTGATCGCTAGGATCACTCCAAAGCAAATACTGTGAGATGCAAGGCGAGAGGGTGGAAGCTCTCGCCGGAGTGTTGTCCTCCCTCAAGAAAGAACAGGAGGCGCAAAAAGACCCACTTACCCCACCTGTCACGACTGTACAATGGGGAGTGGATACCCGTGAGCTAGAACGGGGCTGTCTAGAATGACAATAGCTACTCAAACAGAGAGGGAAATGGCAGGAAAGGAAGAAAGTGGCAGAACCATTGTGGAGGCGGTTGGGAGTGTTACATACAGCACTGATGTTACCTGTCTGTCATGGGTTTGGAGGGAAAGTTCCATCCTATGGGGAGTGGAAGGCGGGACATCAGGAGGAGGGGCTGTACTGTATAAATATGTGATGCCTGTGTGGTGGAGACACTGTGTGAGACACTGGGATGTGACGAAGCAGCAGCTGGGAAGAAGGAGCTGTTGTGGGAGTCTGTGTGTCAGACAGGGTACTACTGTGTGTCAGAGTACCAACCTGATAGGTTCAGGTGTCTGTTGGTTAGCCAGAACTGATAGGTTCAGGGTCTGTGCTTCAAGTTAAGGGTTCTGTGTGAACCAAACTGTATGCATGTATGAGTGAGAGTAAGCCACGTTACTTTATCCTATTCACCTGATTGTTTTATTTTCCCTGTGTGTATTTAAATAAACCTTATTCTTTTTATTGTTTAAAAATCCATCCCTGGTCTGTGTGACTTCTTACAGGGAATGGTTGGTGGCAGCTTAGTGTAACTGTGTGGCATATCCCAGTAGGTCTGGGTTTGTCACATTGATTGGTGTCCAGCGTGTGGGATACGACTGGTCCAGTTGTCCAGTGGTCCAGCAAAGCCTTGGCAAGTGTGCCCAGAGCAAGGGGGGTCTAGTCAGGGACAGTCTGAGGCGCGTAGGTAATCTTCTAGGTGTACCTCACGGGGAGGTGCGCTAGTAGAAGAACGTGCCAACTGGGGAGACTTAGATTAAGGTGCTCTGAGGCAGCCTAGTTTTGGCGGGAAAAAGCTGAGGCAAAACTGCGTAGTAACAGTGATCTAGCTTGCCAGCTGAGAGGCCCAGCAGAGGGGGGTAGGCTCTAACTCGATACTGTTGCAAGTTAGTGCTGAAGAACAGCAGCAATCTCTAGGGAGAGCTGGTTCTGAGGCAAGAAGGGAAAAAAGTGGTCGTTTTATTTTGAGGCTTGACTTTTAAAGCAGCCTGTTCTGAGGGGGGATTATGCCCTTGACTCGAAGCCAAGTAGCAGACATGAGTGAAGTGAAAGACCCCCAGATTGACCAAGGTTCTGAGGATGAATTTGGCTCAGTGCAGGGTGACAGCACAGGAGAGCAGGACCCAGAACTCAGAAAAATACTCCTAGCCCAACAGCATGAACTGAGGGTGAGGGAAATGGAGGAAAGATTAGAGAGAGAAAGAAGGGAGGAAAGGGAAAGGCAATTTGAAATGGAGCAAAGGGAAAGAGAGAAACAGCGGCAATTTGAATTAGAGAGAGAGAGAGAGAGAATGGAGAGGGAGGAAAGATTGGAGAGAGAGAGAATGGCGTTTGAATTAAGAAAACTGGAACTGATGAATCAGAATAATAATAACAATAGGGATTCTGAGGGAGGCCAATTGTCTAAGGCTGACCTGAAGAAATTCCCTGTGTACCACAAGGGAGATTGTCCTGAGGTGTTCTTTTCCTTAGTGGAAAGAGCGTTTGTGGACTTCTCAGTGAGGGAAACTGAGAAGATGACCATCATGCGGTCTTTAATCAGTGGTAGCCTGGCTGAGGTTTATGCCGAGATGCCTGAGGAACTGATGAAAGATTTTGCAGAGTTTAAAAAACTGGTGTTTGCCAGACATGGGATAAATGCGGAGCAGCTGAGACAAAGATTCAGGTCCCTCACCAAGAAACCAGAACAGACTTTTACCCAAGTGGGGGCCCAATTGGTGAGGCTGCTTGAGAAATGGCTATCGCAGGAGGGGACAGAGACCTATGAGCAGCTTAAAGACTTGATAGCACTGGAACAGTTCTATTCAGTCCTGCATGGGGAATTGAAATTCCAGGTGAGGGAAAGGAAACCGAAGTCTGTGGCAGCAGCCGCAGAGATCGCAGATTTTATTTCCCAAATAAGAAAGCCCTTGGGTGAGGGGAAATCGGTAGGTAAACCCAAAGAAACCTACAGCAAGTACTCTCAGGGACCAGGGAAAAGCCAGCAAGGGGGAGGGGCCCATGGTGAAGGGAAGCCCTCAGACATGAAACCAAGACCTCAGATTTTGGAGGGAAAACCAAAACAAGATGAGAGAGAATCAAAATACACCAGAAAATGTTATTTCTGTCAGGGAAAGGGTCATCTAATCTCAGAGTGTGAGAAATTAAGGCAGCTAAAAGGAATGGTGCCTCAGAATTCTAGTGGGACCAAGCCAAAAGCTGTGTTCTGTGTCCAGAAAGAGCAAGGCTCAGTGTCACTGAGGGAGCCTGTTGCCATGACTACTCAGTCTGGAACAGCTACCTCTGCTGATCAGGCTGAGGAAAATGGTCCTCTTGTGGAGGTAAAGCGCTGCTTGCTGGTGAAAACGGATTCTCAGTTGTTTGAGACAGCCGGGGTGGACGTAGGAATACTTGACCGTCAGTATAGGGGGCTGCGGGACACTTGTTCCCAGGTAACCCTGTGCCATCCAGATATCATCCCTAGGGAGTTTATAATCCCAAATGAGAGCATGAAGGTGGCAGGGATTGAGGGGCAGGTAATCTCTCTGCCAGTAGCAGAGGTACCTGTCAACTTTCAAGGCTGGAGGGGAGATTGGCGGCTAGCGATTTCATCGACTCTGCCAGCAGCCGTGCTTGTGGGAAATGACCTGGCTGAACATGTGAAACGGGTGCTAGTGATTACACGCTCACAAGCCACCACGGGGACAGTTCAGGGGGGTAATGATGAGCCAGAGACGGAAGCAGATCAGGGAGTTCTGTAAGCAATGTGATGTGTGTCAAAGGCAGGGGAATAACCGCGACAGGACCAAAGCAAAGTTGTGCCCTTTGCCTGTGATTGACACTCCGTTCAAATGCATAGGGGTGAATATTGTGGGACCTTTGCCCAAGGCCACAAAGAGGGGGAACAGGTTCATTCTAACCATTGTGGACCATGCCACAAGGTATCCTGAAGCCATACCCTTGACTAACATTGAAACTAACACAGTGGCCGATGCTTTGGTGGGGTATATGTCCAGGATGGGATTTGCCTCAGAGATAATCACAGATTTGGGCGCATCGTTCACATCAAAGCTCATGAAACGCTTATGGCAAATCTGTGGAATTAAGCACAAGGAAACCACTGCTTATCATCCTGAAAGTAATGGGTTAACTGAGAAGTTCAATGGGACTCTAATGCGCATGATTAGGGCTTACTTGGCAGAGAATCCAAACAATTGGGACCAAAAGCTGCAATCCCTTTTGTTTGCTTATCGATCAGTGCCACAAGCCAGTACCGGGTTCAGTCCATTTGAACTTTTATTTGGGAGAAGGGTGAAAGGGCCCCTTGATTTGATCAAACAAAATTGGGAGCAGATCACCCAGGATGACCCACTAGACGTTGTGACATACATAGACACCTTGATGAATGACCTAAGGAGAAATCTAGAGCTGGCAGCAGAAAACCTGCAAGCTCAGAAGGTCAGACAGAAAACATGGTATGACCACAAAGCTAGAGAGAGGCACTTTGTCCCATTGGAGGAAGTGCTTTGGCTTAGGCCCTGCAGAGAGAATAAACTGCAGCTCAAATGGGCAGGACCATATAGGGTCATTTCCAAGATGTCAGACCTGAACTACCTAATAGAGCAGGAGGAGAACCAAGCAAGGAGGGTGGTTCATGTGAATGCCCTAAAACCCTACTACAGAGGGGAACAGAGGGTTCTATTTGCTATAAAAGCAGCTGAGAGTGAGGAAGCGGAATTACCCTTCTGGGAGGGTAGAGGGGAAGTAAAATACAACCCAGAGGAGGTAAAGATCAGTCCTGCACTCACCCAAGACCAGCAGCAAGAACTAAAAATGCTGCTTAGTAAATATCAACCGGTGTTTTCCAACAAGCCGGGGATAGTGAAGGGAGTGATGCATCGGATCCACACAGGGGATGCACCCCCGCAGGCAGTATCCCCATACCGAGTAACGGGACCCTATAGGGACAAGGTGCGGAAGGAGCTGGACGAGATGCTGAGGGAGAACATAATCGTCCCCTCTTCTAGTCCTTGGTCCTCTCCGATAGTCCTTGTGGACAAGCCTGATGGGAGCATTAGGTTTTGTGTCGATTACAGGAAATTAAACCGTGTAACCACTCCTGATGCCTACCCAATGCCCAGGCTAGACAACCTGATTGAAACCATAGGGGGTTGTCGGTTCATCTCATCATTGGACCTGGTAAAGGGATATTGGCAATTAAGAATTGATCCCAGGGATCAAGAAAAGACTGCCTTTTGCAGCCCTTTTGGTCTCTATGAGTTTCGAGTCCTGAGCTTTGGTCTCAGAAATGCACCAGCCACATTCCAAAGGCTGATGGACCAGACCTTGGCAGGGCTCAGTGACTTTACGGTGGCCTACATTGACGACATAGGGATCTTCAGTAATACCTGGGAAGATCACCTGTTACACCTGGAGTTAGTGCTGCAGAGGTTAAGTGCAGCAGGGCTAACAGTAAAGGCCAGCAAGTGTCAGCTGGGTAGCCCAGAAATAAAATACTTGGGTCACATGGTAGGGGGAGGAGTGATAAAACCCCTGGAGGCCAAAATAGAAGCTGTTCGTGATTGGCCTAGACCCAACACCAAGAAAAAAGTCAAATCATTTCTTGGGTTGGTGGGCTACTACAGAAAGTTCATCCCGAGGTTTAGCGAGATTGCGGCTCCGCTGACCGATCTGACGAGGAAGAAGGCTGATGACCGCATCCCGTGGACCGGCGACTGTGAGGCGGCGTTCCAGAGGTTGAAGGAGGCGTTAATCAACTATCCTGTGCTGCGCGCTCCAGACTTCGACCGGGAGTTCATCATCTACACCGATGCGTCTAACAGCGGGGTAGGAGCAGTTCTGTGCCAGGAGGATGAGAATGGTGACCAGCATCCAGTGTCCTACCTGAGTAGGAAACTTCAAAAAGGTGAGAGACATTTGGCAACCGTGGAGAAGGAGTGTTTGGCCATAGTCTACGCGATCCAGAAGGCCAAGCCTTACATCTGGGGAAGACATTTTATTCTGTGTACTGACCATTCACCATTGCAATGGTTAAAGACAATGAGAACCCACAATAGCAAACTTATGAGGTGGGCTTTAAACCTACAGGACTATGACTTTGAAGTGAAGGTGGTCAGAGGGTCAGTGAACTGTGTTGCTGACGCCTTATCAAGAAGACCTGAAGAATGAAGACGGCGAAAGAACATGGACTATGTGTATATAATGATGACAAAGGTTAAATGTACCTGGTTTTGAATTTGGTTTGTAAGAATAAAGGTAAATTGATGTGATGTATATGGTAAATGTTTAAATGCCTATTTGCTATGGTTTAACTTAGAGTGTAAGGATAAGTAAGTATTATATGGTATGTATAACTGTTGTTGTGTGTTTTATCAAGGTTGTTTTTTGGTGAAAAGCACGTTAGCTTTCCCCCTACAAAACAACTTATAAAGAGGGGAGGTGTTACATACAGCACTGATGTTACCTGTCTGTCATGGGTTTGGAGGGAAAGTTCCATCCTATGGGGAGTGGAAGGCGGGACATCAGGAGGAGGGGCTGTACTGTATAAATATGTGATGCCTGTGTGGTGGAGACACTGTGTGAGACACTGGGATGTGACGAAGCAGCAGCTGGGAAGAAGGAGCTGTTGTGGGAGTCTGTGTGTCAGACAGGGTACTACTGTGTGTCAGAGTACCAACCTGATAGGTTCAGGTGTCTGTTGGTTAGCCAGAACTGATAGGTTCAGGGTCTGTGCTTCAAGTTAAGGGTTCTGTGTGAACCAAACTGTATGCATGTATGAGTGAGAGTAAGCCACGTTACTTTATCCTATTCACCTGATTGTTTTATTTTCCCTGTGTGTATTTAAATAAACCTTATTCTTTTTATTGTTTAAAAATCCATCCCTGGTCTGTGTGACTTCTTACAGGGAATGGTTGGTGGCAGCTTAGTGTAACTGTGTGGCATATCCCAGTAGGTCTGGGTTTGTCACAGGGAGATGATCTGGGTGGAAGATCCCTGGACTGGGAAGTGGGAAAAGGTCCAGATCCCCAGGGAAGAGGCAGATTATAGAAGAAGGAGAGGACTTCCCCCACAACCTTCATATTGGGGGGAGTCAGAGGCGCGAGAGTGGCGCCGGAGGCTGTGGGAAGAAAAGGAGGAGGTGGAAAAAGAAGAGAGAGAGAGAGACGGTTATGGCGGCTGGAGGAAGCCTGGTGGAGAGGGTTTCTGTCAGACCGTGGGCTCCCTTATGAGGAGAAGATGACCCCTACGAACCCGAGGGGAGAGACGAAGAGACTATACCGTTATTAGATCCAGGGACAGATACTTTGGACTTGGATGGCAGCAATCCCTTTACCAAAGGACCCAGGAATGATTTAGAGCAGGCTTGTCCAACCCGTGGCCCAAGGGCCACATGCGGCCCAGGTCAGCTCATAATGCGGCCCAGTGCAATTTTTTATTTTTAAAGAAATTCCAAATTTTCAAGTTACACTGCTGGCGCTTGTGGGCAGAATGTGGCCGGGACATGTCACAACAGTAGAGTGGGAGAGAGGGAAGGAAGGAAGGAGTGGGAGCGGAGGGGACAGGAGGGCTGCGTGACTGCATTGCGCCGTCCCCATCAATAGGTGGACCCCCTCCCGGCCCCATAAAGCTGCCGGAGTTGAAGCTGGCAGCCTCTGCTGTCTGAGATCGCAGCTGCCGGTAAGCGCGCTTGGAGCGGGGCTGCAGAGGACAGCTAGGGCTGCCCCCCCATGCGGCCCAGACCAAATGTATGTGCGGCCCAAACCAAATTTTCATCTTCTAATGTGGCCCAGGGAAGGTGAAAGGTTGGACACCCCTGATTTAGAGTATAACCCATTCACCAAACATGTTTGGATGCCCTCGTGGGACCCGTTGGTCACAAGAAACAATGTTAGAGTTGAGTTAGAGACAAATTATTTAATGTTTAATGTTCCAATAAAACCCAGTTTTGATTTTGCAACTCAAAAGCCTCCAGTGTCTATGTCAAAGCCAGAGGAGACCCTATTTCAGTGGTCGGGGAACGGGTAAATTACCCCATTTGGGGTAAAAATGAAAATCCTGGGGGTAATGAGCAGGCTGCTACCCCCTCCCACCCCCCCCACCCACCCCCACCTTCCGGAGCCAAAGCTTTAATTGTAAACCATCTTGTCCTGTTACTTCCTTCGTTGCAGCAGGGCACTCCTAAAAGCTCCGTTCTGTTAGAGAGATCGGAGAGATAAACCTAATTGGTTACAGGTGGGGATTAGCCCGGGCAATCAGCCAATCCGGGGCTTCTGAATGACTGCTTCCTCCAGAAATGACTGCAAACAAGCAGGAGGAGGGAAAGGAGCAAGCGAGGGAAGGAGGGAAGAAAGAAAGGTGCGAGAGACTGAGGACTTCATCAGGCTTATTTAAATGTATGTAATTGTAGAAAATGGAGGGAGAAAATGGAGGGAGTGTGTGTGCGCGTCCATGCGTGTGTGTGTGGTGTGTGTGTGTGTGTGTGTGTGTGTGTGTGTGTGTGTGTGTCTCTGAGTGTGAGTGTGAGTGAGTGAGAGAGAGACAGACAGACTGACTCAAAACTGAAAATGAACAGGCAATCAAGCAAAAGAGAAACTGAATTAAGGTGGGGGGGGCAAGGGTGGCTTTTTAAGGTGCTGTCTAGGTTTATTATTGCTTTCCTTCCAAGAAGCAGGCATCTTTTAATTTTGTGGCTGCTTTCACCATTTGCAGTGATCACGGAGCCCAAGAACGTAAAATCTGTCACTGCCTCCATTTCTTCCCCTTCTATTTCCCAGGAGGTGATGGGACCAGTGGCCATCATCTTTGTTTTTTTGATGTTGAGCTTCAGACCGTTTTTTGCACTCTCCTCTTTCACCCTCATTAAGAGGTTCTTTAATTCCTCCTCACTTTCTGCCATTAGAGTGGTATTATCTGCATATCGGAGGTTGTTGATGTTTCTTCTGGCAATCTTAATTCCGGTTTGGGATTCCTCCAGTCCTTTCACATGATGTATTCTGCATTTAAATAAGCAGGGGGACAATATACAGCCTTGTCGTACTCCTTTCCCAATTTTGAACCAATCAGTTGTTCCATATCCAGTTCTAACTGTTGCTTCCTGTCCCATGTATAGGTTTCTCAGGAGATAGACAAGGTGGTGAGGCACTCCCATTCCTTTAAGGTAGGGGTGTCAAACTCAAATTCATCGGGGGCCGCATCAGCAGTTTGGTCCCCATCAAAGGGCCGGTTGTATCTGTACTGATGGCCTTGCAAGGACCCCATCCGGCTTGGTGGGAAAAGGAAGGAAGAGAAAGTGTGTGTGTGTGTGTGTGTGTGTGTGAGAGAGAGAGAGAGAGAGAAAGAGAGAAAGAGAAAGAGAGATACAGGAAGAGAACGTGTGTGTGTGTGTGTGTGTGTGTGTGTGTGAAGGAAGAGAAAGTGCCGGGGTCTGTGTGCGTGTGCGTGTGTGTGTGTGTGTGTGTGTGTGTGTGTGTGTGTGTGAAGGAAGAGAAAGTGCCGGGTTCTGTGTGTGTGAGAGAGAAAGAGAGAGAGAGACAGAAAGACAGAGAGAGTTACAGGAAGGAAGAAAACGTGTATGTGTGTGTGAAGAAAGAAAGTGCCGGGGTCTCTCTCTCTCTGTGTGTGTGTGTGTGTGTGTGTGTGTGTGAGAGAGAGAGAGAGAGAGAGATTCCCACCCCACTTCCCTTCAACCTCCCTGCGGGGGCGGAAAAGGGGCTGCCAAGGAATGTCGCCCACTGGCCCCTCACAGAAATCAGGCCTTTTTCGAGCAAGAGAGAGAACGGCCGGGAAGAGAAGGGAAGGGAAGGGAAGCGAGCAACCAGCCAGCCCTCCCTCCCTTCTCTCCGCGGCTGGGTCCCGGGCGGCCGCCCTTACCTACCTAAGCCCCGGTTGGGTAACGTCGGAGGCGGCCGTTCGACCTGGCCGTTGTGCTGAAGGGCCGGCGCATCGCTCCGCGTTCCCTCTTCTCTCCCTCTCCTCAGGGCCGCGCTGGCCGCAGCCTCCCGCGTCCCCCCAGCATCGCCTCCCTCCGCCTCGGAGCCCGGCCAGGAACTCCCACCGCTCCCCTTCCCTTCCCCTCGGGGCCGACAGAGGCGGCGCGGAGCCCCCTCCTCGCGTGGCCTTGGGAACGGCTCTCGCCTCAGGCCGAGAGCGAGTGAGGAACAGGCACGGGAGGGAGAGAGGGAGGGGGAGCGGGGGGCGGAGGGAGAGGAAAGGAGTGACAGCGCCACAGCCAATCGGAAGGAGGACGTAGCCTTGTTAACTTGAGCCATTTTTTCAATGAATTTACTCCGTGCAGGCACGGAGTAAATTCATTGGAAAAAAAAGGGGGGGAGGCTGCAAGGCTGGCGGCGGCTCCGCGGGCCATCAGATGAGGTCTGGCGGGCCGGATTTGGCCCGCGGGCCTTGCTTTTGACACCTGTGCTTTAAGGACTTGCCATAGTTTACTGTGGTCCACACAGTCAAAGGGTTTTGCATAGTCAATGAAGCAGAAGTAGATATTTTTCTGGAACTCTCTGGCTTTCTCCATAATCCAGCACATGTTAGCAATTTGGTCCCTAGTTCCTCTGCCCCTTCGAAATCCAGCTTGTACTTCTGGGAGTTCTTGGTCCACGTACTGCTGAAGCCTACCTTGCAGGATTTTGAGCATAACCTTGCTAGCATGTGAAATGAGTGCAGTTGTATGGTAATTGGAGCATTCTTTGGCACTTCCCTTCTTTGGGATTGGTATGTAGACTGATCTTTTCCAATCCTCTGTCCACTGCTCAGTTTTCCATTGATGATGATAAAAAAAAGCACACTGGTCCTTTGATATTGGGCTGTGGCACCAGGGTGGTTGACATGACCTTTAGCCTGGTTTGTTCCTTTTTGCACACCACACATAGAATGATTAAAGTGGTAGGGAACACCTCCCCCCCCCCCCCCCAATTCTGCGTTGCCTGTCTCTAGCAAGCATGTCATTGCTAGAACCACTCTGGCAGCCACCTCTGTGAGCTAGAAAAAATTTAATGCAAATTGCTAAGCACGTTGGACACCTACTACTCCCTATACCACACCATGGCTGGAGTGCAATGTGTTCCAGCAAAAATAGTGCACATCTTTATCAAATTTGGTGCATCCTGCTAGTTCGGTACACAGCCTCTGTAGATTCAATAATATTTTTAATTCAAATAATGTATGATTTCCTTCCTTTCGAATCAATAATTTTTTTCCAGGGTAAAAGGTAAAAAAGTTCCCTGACCCCTGCCCTATTTGAACCCTCACAAATGCATTATATGCATCCCTTTTCTTAAACCACTACACGGTCTTCGGAAATTTAATGTTCCCTCCCACTCCTCATGGGGGTGAGAATGGAGAAACAAATGTGCTTTTTTAAAAGCCCTGTTTTTAAAAAATCCTTTCAACATTTTTTTAAATTGAAAGCTTCCTCTCTCTCTTCCACAGAGGAGGGGACAAGGAAGAGGATCTTTCTCTCTATTCTTCCCCCCCCTTTCCTTTTAAAGGGAGTAAACAGCAAATAGAATCACTGGAGGTGCAGTTTCTTTCCCTGCCATGAAACCACCTGTTCTTACATGTAGATATAAGGCTCACCACATAGCAACCCTGTTTAGGCTGATCTAGCCCAGTCGAAGACTGAATAATTTGGCCCTATAGTTGCACCTTAATTTGCAACCTGTGGAGCTATAAGTCTAATCAAATGGACATTTGTCCCATTGCTTGGGGTCTGGTGCAAGGACAAGCTGGTTCACTCCTTTTGCTGGCAATCACATTGTATAATTGTAGGAGTGAACCAGCCTGCCCCCGTAACATTCCTACTTACACCTTTCTGGTCTCTATAAGGGCTACTACTTTTTTTAAAAAAATGGGAGTAGAATCTTTCTGTTTTGATTTATTTCTAGCATGTGGAATAGCTGGAAATGAACCAAAGCAAGCTTGCAGCTGTCAATTTGCTTTCCACTGTCAATTTTCCATTATTGTTAAGTGACTTAAAGAGCTTAACTGCTTCATAATATTGGGAAATTAAACATTTCCTCTGCTCCGCAGAAGGGCAAAATACATAATTTTTAATAATTGTATTGGGGCAATGTTGATGCTTTGCATTACATACTTAGAAATAATAATAATAATAAAGATAGAAAACTTCCTCCCAGAAGCAGGAAAAGATAGGAGAGGGCAAGGATTTATTTTATTTTATTTCATATTTGGGAAAGTTATTTTGTTCTTGTTAGAGTGTTCAGAACTTAATCCGTTTGTATTGTTTGATACAATGTTGAGCAGCTATTTGTTTTACTTGATGTACTGTTACTTTTTGGTTACTTTCTGTAACTTTAAAAAGTAGCATTGGTATAATAATGGCTCAAACATTGAAAAATAGCAGTTGAATGCCTCTAAAATGTGCTAAAATTATCTTTAAAATAACTTTTGATAGAAAACATTAAATCTGAATGGTAACTTTGTTTTATTCTCATTATCTAAAACTTAATCAGATAAACTAAGAGTTCAGAAGTAATTAGTTATAAATAATAACTTATAGTTAATGTTGCTACTTTTAATTAATATCTTATTTCCATTTATCTTTCTCTGACATCACTCTGCTTGCATAACTTTCTTATTTTACCCTCTGCTTTGCTGTTTTGTCTGTCTCTTCATTACAGTCTCCAGTTCATTGTAGTTGACCCAATACAGCATGGCTCAGATGATCTGGATTACCAAATGTTAGTGACATTCACTGGTATCCTTGGCCTTATCCCAGCCTACCTCATAGAGCTGCTGTAAGAACAAAATCAGAAAACTCATATCCTTTCATCTGTGGAAGAAGAGGCTTATAGCACTAATAAATAGCATTAAACATATCATTCCAGATATTACATCTGTATACTCTAACTGTAATCTCAAGCCATTTCCTTACATCTGATTTTCTTTTTCCTTAGCTTTCAGTTCCCAAGTGTTTAAGGGAAAGTACAGATAACAGCGCACACACTAACAATGCCTTTCTGAAAATAAAGATGCTGAGGTCCGGAACTGTGCAGTAGTCATGCCATGCATTTTGCCCAAACATTTTCCAGTCCTTTACTCTGATATTTATGGACCAGTTTAAGTTAAAGACCTTAATCTGACTTCTTAGGGTCCAAAGTTGAGCTTTAACTTTCATAGGAGGTTTTGGGTATGAGTCCTCTTCACCTGATGAGCTTTGGCTCAGATTAAGAGGTCCCTGATGTAGCACTTCCTTTTGAAGGTGTTGTAGACAGGGTTGGATAAATCAGTTTCTTTAGAGTTTCTTGGGGTCAGGATGGGATTATATCACAACTTTACTGAATAACTGTATCCCCAAATCCTCAGACGATGCTAGAAATTATGTTAGTCACATCTAACGGTTTAATTTAAATTGTTCAGATGTCCTCTGCTTTTATTAACTTTTGTCTATTAAAGAGTAAAATAAGATGTCAAGTATCTCTGTACCTCTTTCCTGTTGAAACAGGAACAACTTAATAGTGTAGCAATGTACAGTTACTTTGCCATGGAAACCTTCTGATCTCATTATCAAAATTATGCAACGTTTCTTTATCCACAAGAAGTTATCACATGTGCTTACCCCACTCCCAAACCTGTTAGGGAATAGCATCACTTTATTTTATTTTATTTTATTTTATTTTATTTCATTTCATTTCATTTTTATATCACCCATCTGGCCAAGGCCACTCTGGACAATTTAGAACATATATAAGCAACATATTTAAAATGCAATTTGAAATAACAAAAGATAAAAATAATAAAATAGGAATATGTAATAACTCAAAGCATAAAATACATTAGGATAAAATGTTTAAAATATTTAAGACATTTAAGATGACAGACTTTATCAGATAGTCTAGTTAGGCTCAGCTGAGGTATGACATCTTTGAATGCCTGCCTAAATAACCAGGTTTTTAATAACTTTTTAAATATCGCCAGCAAAGAGGCCAAACGAATTGCAGAAGGGAGTTCATTCCACAGCTGAAGAGCAACTGCTGGGAAGGCCCAGTTTCTCCTCTTCTCCCTCCGGGCCTCTCTTGGGGTTGCTCCTCAGCTGTGGAATGAATATGGAGACAACAGAGAGAAAAGATGGAAGGGGAAAATCTGACCCTGGTAACAATGGTTGAGCAATACAAATGACATGAGAATGTGAATATAGACCAGCTAGTTAAAAATACTTAAGTACAGTACCAAGATAAATTTATTATTAATCCTATTATGAGAAATTGGCAGTTCAAGAACAATTGAGCTTTGGAGGAGCAAGTTAATTATTGACTTCTAAAAGTCTTCTGCTTCTTCTTAAGCAGACTTCTATCTGCACAGATACAGGGCAGTCATTAAGGCATGTGGCCTATCTTCCTAACAAGCAAAGAGAAAAGAGCAGTATTCACTGCAAGCAACTGGTAAAGCAAAACGACAGCAAAACCGGTAGAAAGTGCTGTAGATCCTGATATTTAATGCAAAATAGCTTCCTCAGTTTGTTGCCATGCATACAGTAAAAGAAATTAAGTCCCACCCCGCCTAGAGTGGTCAATCGACTAGATAGGCGGGATATAAATAAAATAAATAAATAAATAATAAATAAAAAATACATGAATAACTCTTAGAGCATCAGCATATATGCACACAACATTTCACTATCATTAAATGTTTCATCTAGAACAGGTCATTCTTGAGGAAGCCAGACAGTCATGTACATAGTTACCAGTGCTTATTTGATCATTATTTTTCTTAACTTTAAAATACATTGTCTGAAACCCTGTTGCTTAATGTAGTAAGTCACACTATGGTAAACTCATTGAACCACATAAAATTTGGTGTGTCAACTCTTCTGTAATTGTAATTGACTATGCTAAAGAAAATCATAGAGTACACGCATTTTAATCAATGGGATGTATGGAGGAGTTGGCTTATCAAATGCCCACTGATTCGATGGGTTTACTGTAGTGTGACTTACTACACTGAGTGTGATAGGGTTCTGCATGAATAGGAGGCAGTTCCTTCTCCGTGGCGGGCATAAATGACAAGGACAGGTTCTTTTCTTTAAACTTTTTATTAACAGAAGTTACGGGAGAATCGACAACTACTTCAGTAGGGCCAACATCCAAAGGAAACTCTGTCCATGAAAGGGACAAACCACCATGTGAGTTTTCCTTCTTTAGTGCGGGGATGGTCTGAACCATCTCTACTGGTCCGTGGGCTTCCTCAGAGAACCACTTCTCACTGCACATATAGTCCCACAACAAGGGTGGTGAGTCCAGTTCCCCTCCGGCTGCTTGTGGTTCAGTGGTGTAGATTCTGGACTGATTACCTTCTTCCAGGGAGGCCCAGGGACTTTGGCCTCGGGGATAAACCAAAGCTGTCCATTCTTCAGCGTATAAGCCTTCCAGGGGTGCATGTACCTCCTGTCTATTTCTTCCCTTCTCTACTATCTCACTTTGTTCATCTCTCCTGACCTTTTTCTCAGGTATTCTAAACACTCACAGTTCTCCCTCACCTTCTTGTTCTTCTTCACAAACTACTACCTTTCTTGTCTCTCCTGTCCTTCTCTTCTCCTCTGTCGTCAGGAACACATGTACTCTCTTTCCCTCCTTTTTAGGTCCCGCCTCCTTTTCTTTTACTTCTAAACCTTCCAATTCCTGTGTCACCCCCATCACATTATCACTGCTATCTGGCTCTTTAGATGTATGGGGGGATGGCTCACTCTCCTTTTCCTCAGTACAGTATTCCTGGTCTCCATTTCACACTGAGCAATATAATTAGTAAATTCTAGTGTATTTAAGTGGCCATTACATTTTCAGTGATTTCAACATTTAAACTACACAACCCTAAGTATTCCTCCCCTTCCCTCTCTCTCTTTTTAAAATCAGGACTGTCAAAAAGGGTTCTGTTTGTTTACTTTAATGTATTAGCATTTAAAAGCACTTATAAGGTATTGATTGGCAGTGATGGTGGGCTTAATTAATTGTAAACTTTATAGTATGCAGCCTGTGCCCCATTAGACTATGAAGTCCAGAGTCTAAAATTATGTAATTGCATCACTACTGGCTTATGACATTTTCTAATTTAACATCAGCAGGATGCTATACTATCAAATATGACACTTCCACAGTGCAATATTTGAAGAAGGGTGCATGGTATAAAGTGTAGATACATAAAAACAGAAGTATAATTAATTGGCAAGCAACTGCTGACTGCCAAGAGCTACTTGTACCTTGCATGTCATATTAATATGGTCATATATATTCAAATTGGCTATCAGCTAGATACAACCAGAAGCTGATGTGTATGTTTCCAGTGCATTTTAGTAATACTTTATCTGGGACATATTTTTATATCATTCCCGCAATGTATAAATCCAGTACTAAGTGAGACTATAGGATTGTGTTGGATATATCTGTAGTTGGGAATTGCAATACTGGCATGATTCCCCTATGATCCATTCTTCCCAAGTGAGTAATAAATATAGTCAGTATTAGTGTAAGTCCAGTCGATCTTCCACATCACATTAAAAATGGCTATAGTATGTTTCAGTTAATTTATTTTAAACAAAAGTATCTTTCTTAAAGGGGATCTTATGATAAACGCCCATGCATAAACACAGAACAACAAGGCTATGGGTTTATATGCTGTGGCAGTCACGCATGACACTAGGGAGCCTTTGGGCCAATGTAATGTATAGCTTTCTTTCATAACTTAACATTTGTAATTACTCCTTTCCAGTGCATGATCAAAAGCAAAGCCTAAGCATTTAAAAATGTTAAAGGAAACAAGTGATAGCATATACCGCCTATATTCCACCTGGCATACACTGGTCAGCCACAACATTAAAACCACCTGTCTAATATAATTCAGGTTCCCCTTGTTCTGCCAAAACAGCTCAGGTACATCAAGACATGGACTCCACAAGACCTCTGAATGTGTCCTGTGGTATCTGTCATCAAGACATTAGCAGTAGATCCTTTCAGTCTGGCATGTTGCAAAATGGGGCTTCCATGGATCAGATTTTGTGATCCAGCACATCCTATAGATGCTCAATGGGAGTAGGATCTGGGGAATTTGGAGTCCAAGGCAACATTATGAACTCTTCGTCATGTTCCTCAAACCATTCCTGAACAATTTTTGCAGTGTGGCAGTGTGCATTATCCTGCTGAAAGAGGCCTCTGTCATCAGGGAACACCATTGTCATGAAGGGGTTTAAGTGGTCTGCAACAATCTCTAGGAAGGTTATATGTGTCAAAGTAACATCACATGAATGCCTGGACCCAAGGTTTTCCCAGTAAAACATAACATTTCCAGAGCATAACACTGCCTCCTATGGCCTGCTATAGTGCATCCTGCAGACATCTTTCCCCCTGGTAAATGGTGCACAAAGAAAACATGATTCATCAGACCAGGCAACCTTCTTCCATTGCTCCATGGTCCAGCTATGATAGTCACATTCCCACTGTAGGTGCTTTCAGTGGTGGGCAGGTGTCATAATGGGCGCTCTGACTGGTCTGTGGTTGCATAACCCCATACACAGCAAACTGTAATGCACTGTGTATTTTGACCTCTTTCTATCATGGCTAGCATTAGTTTTTTCAGCAATTTGAGCCAAAGTAGCTCTTCTGTTTGATTGGACTGTTCAGGCTAGCCTTCACTCTCCACATGCATCAATGAGCCTTGGATGTTCATGACACTGATGCCAGTTCACTGGTTGGTTCTCATTCCTTGTACCACTTTTGGTAGGTATTAACCATTGCAAGAAGGGAAAGATATGAAGGCAGTGACAGATTTTACTTTGTTGGGCTCCATTATAACTGCAGATGGTGACAGCAGCCATGAAATTAAAAGACTCCTGCTTCTTGGGAGGAAAGTGATGACAAACTAGAAAGCATCTTAAAAATCAGAGACATCACCTTACTGATGAAGGTCCGCATAGTCAAAGCTATGGTTTTTCCAGTAGTGATATATGGAAGCGAGAGCTGGACCATAAAGAAGGCTGACTGCTGAAGAATTGATGCTTTTGAATTGTGGTGCTGGAGGAGACTCTTGAGAGTCCCCTGGACTGCAAGGAGAACAAACCTATCCATTCTGAAGGAAATCAACCCTGAGTGCTCACTGGAAGGATGAATCCTGAAGCTGAGGCTCCAATACTTTGGCCATCTCATGAGAAGAGAAATCTCCCTGGAAAAGACCCTGATGTCGGGAAAGAGCGAAGGCAAGAGGAGAAGGGGATGACAGAGAATGAGGTGGTTGGACAGTGTCATTGAAGCTACCAACATGAACTTAACCAAACTCTGGGAGGCAGTGGAAGACAGGAGGGCCTGGTGTGCTCTGGTCTATGGGGTCAGACACGACTTAATGACTAAACAACAGCAACAAACCATTGCATACTGGAAAAAACCCACAACACTTGCCATTTTAGAGATGCTTTGAACCAGTCATCTGGCCATCACTATTTGCCCCTTGTCAAAGTTACTCCGATGTTTTCACATGCCCTTGTTTCCTGCTTCCAGCACATTAAATAAAAAGAACTGACTGTTCATTTGCTGCCTAATCTATTCCACCCCTTGACAGTTGCCATTGTTATGATACAATCAGTGCTATTCACGTCACCTGTTAGTGGTTTTAATGTTGTGTCTGATCAGTGTATATTTCATATCATCTGGAACTATTGGTTCTAAGATATCCAATGATATGCTGACAGTCAAAGTAACTGGAAATAGTTTGGATTCTTGTACATGAAGGTGCTTCCAGATAAGCTTCTAGAGTGCTGTCACTCTGCCTCAGGATCCAACTGAATGTGAGGTTTTAAACATTGTGAATAATAATAAGGGCTTCGGTAGGATCAGGAAGCCCCTGGGACCATAGAGACTATAGAGCAGGGGTCTCAAACTCAATTTACCTGGGGGTCGCTGGAGGCAGTCTGGGTGAGGCTGGGCTGCATCAGATTTTCTGCCAAGCGGAGCAAGAGCCCTAGGAAGCCACCCAGGAGTTTCCTTAGCCTGGCTGGGTCTCCGAGGAGGAGGAGGAGGAGGGGCGTGCGAGCCCTTGTCGCTGGCCATGACCCCCTCCCCCTCCTTCTTCACTACCACCACCAGCACCAGCAGCAGGATGAAGAAGTGGAGAAGGGAGGGAGCACTGGCGACCGCCTAGTGGGGGGGGGAGGGAGGGCATGACATAATTTAAACAAAACTCACAGAATTCACCTTGCCAAAGGAGAAAAGCCCCCACCGATACCAGTGAAATTAGACAACAACAACAACAATCTTTATTTGCGGTCTCCGACCCATTAACAGTGAATTTAAACAGAATGGGGTGGGGGCTCCCACAGGTGCGCATGCATGTACACACACACACACACACACACACACACACACACACACACACACACACACACACACACACACAGGTCCGGCAACCTTCCTCTGAGGGCCCCCCTCAAAAAAGGCGCACTCAGCAGCAGCAGCTATCCCCACCATGACAGAGGAGCAAACTTTGCGAGGTGAGCCCAGGCAGCCTCCAGAGCCGAGGCGGCTGAAGCAGGATGAAGAGGAGGAGGAGGAGGAGGAGGAAGCACCACCAGGTGCTGAGGCGGTGCTGACGGTGCTGCTGGGAGTGCCAAAAGAGAAAGAGAGTCACTTCCCTTGAAGACGCGGTGGTGGTGGCTGCTGTTGGCAGCTTGGAGGCACTCTTCGAGGACGGGCTGGGAGCGAGCTCCACTCGCAGGCATTGCTCGGTGGCAGGCTCAGGCGCTTGGGGAAAAGGGCCAGCAGCACGCCTCGCTCACCGGCTCTCCCCCAAGACAGCGCCTCTTGCACCCTCCATCCGGAACTGCAGCCTGCCAGCCGGCTGCAGTTTCAGATGGAGGGTGCAAGAGGTGCTGTCTTGGGAGAGAGTTGGCGAGTGAGGCGGAGCTTTTTTTGACTCTTGGCAGCAGAGGACACGTGGGCGCTTCAGGGGGGGCAGGCAAGGCGGAGGCCACAAACTATCATCTGGTGGGCCCCAAGTGGCCCCCGAGCCGCATGTTTGAGACCCCTGCTATAGAGGGAGTGTTCAACCCTTTATTCTACTGTTCTGTTTCCAAATAAAATGGTACAACCCTTTACCTTGGGATAAAACTTTGCATTGGTTCTGATACCACTCCCACTGTTTAATTTATGTTAATTTTATTTATATACTACTTTTCTATTCATGTGTATGGCAGCAAATTGTCTGAGCTGGAGGGGGTGGGGCAATTTTCTCTCTCTCTGGAACTGTGTATAGACGGGCACTGTTATGTTTCCTTCTTCTCTGAGGCCACTGCCTACTTTTTATTTTTTCCTTAATTTGAGCTACAGCACATTACTGAGTATGCTTTAGAAAACGTGTATGACTAGGGTTGCTAAACCAGCAGCATCCTATTCTATGAGATTTTACTATTTAAATCAATAACAAGTAAATCAATAACAATATTGATTTACCTGTTAACAATAACAATCAAAATAAGTAAAATTGTTATTATATATCAATTATTTTATACTTTGCTTGTTGTGAGCCACCCAGAGTAGACAATGTCTAGATGGGCGGCATATAAGTCCAATAAATAAATAAATAAATAAATAAATAAATAAATAAATAAATAAATAAATAAATAAATCTAAGGTAAGAGGACAGCTCCATCTGATGTCACAGAGGGAAGGCATGTACATTGAGGGTTGAGATGGATTCTTCCCCAGCACTTGCACTGCTGTTGCTGTCAAGAGTTTCAGGTACAAAGTACTTATTAAAGATATCTGTGAAGATTCTCAGTCATCCAGGTGAGGTTATCTGGAAGTTGAGTCATGGCAACTGGACTTATTTCTTCTAAGATTGAAATGTTTCACTACTCATCCAAGTAGCTTCTTCAGTCTGAGGAGAGTTGGTAGGAGACTCCTGATATATCCTCCACATTCGTTTTCGCCTCAACTGAATAGGCTCATTAGATAGACAAAGAACATGTGTGTGTGTGTGTGAGAGAGAGAGAGAGAGAGTGAGTGAGTGAAAATCTCACTTCTGCAGTCCCACCCACCACAAAAAAAACTGTTAACGACAATGGGTATAGAAGGACTGCAGAAGTGGGATTTTCACTCACCACCACCCCGTCCTTTGTCCATCTAAGGATCCTATTCAGACCAGGGGAAAGTGAAACCAACATGGAGGATATGTCAGGGGTCTCCTACCAACTCTCCTCAGACTAAAGAAGCTACTTGAATGAGTAGCAAAACATTTCAACTTAATAAGAAAGAAGTCCAGTTGCCATGACCTAACTTCCAGATATGTACTTGTTAAAGAATAAAACTAGATCACATCAGTTATTACTTTGGACACAAGTGAATATTACAGCAGAACCATGTAAATGGCAAACACCGGGTAAATAAAGTGACTAGATACTAAAATACATTTAGTTCAGAATGAGGAAATGCGAAATCAAAATAAGTAATGGTTGTTGTGGGTTTTTCAGGCTCTTTGGCCATGTTCTGAAGGTTGTTCTTCCTAACGTTTCGCCAGTCTCTGTGGCCGGCATCTTCAGAGGACAGCCCGAAAAACCTACAACAACCATTAGATTCCAACCGTGAAAGCCTTCGCGAATACAAAATAAGTAAACTTGCAAAGATGATGGGATTGAAAAATCCAGATTGCTACCCTGTTTCCCTGAAAATAAGACCTAACCTGAAAATAAGTCCTAGTATGATTTTTCAGGATGCTTGTAATATACTGTAAGCCCTACCCCAAAAATAAACCCCAGTTAAGTGAAAGCCCACCCCCCACCACTGTACAGCAACCAGAAGATGGCATGGCTGTATTTGAATAAACATTGATTGTATATGCAAAAAATAAAACATCCCCTGAAAATAAGCTCTAATGCATTTTTGGAGCAAAAATTAATATAAGGCCCTGTCTTATTTTTGGGGAAACACGGTACTGAAAAGATGAGGCAAGCTGTAGAGGGTTGGATTCAAATTCTAGAAGGTGGCAAGAACTGGTCTAGTCAGTTTGAGGTGCTGAGGCTGCAAGGAGGAGAAAGGGGAAAGGAACAGGTCCCAAGGGTGTACATGTGGGAATACATGGGGCATTGCCATTATGCAGGGAAAACACTATCCTAAAATAGATTAGGGGTGATAACTTTATTCTCCTAATATTGTTTTGAAGAGAAATTAGGGAGCACTGTAATGGTTGCCAGAACTGTGCCAACAAAGGAGAAATCTTGGGCACATGGTCCAAGAGAGAAGAGACTAATAAGAGCTAGAAACAGGATATTGGTGGGTTTTATCTTAGGTTGCCTCTCCCCGACCCACCCCCTTTTAACTGGTGATTTCCAAATCACCAAGAGCTAGAAAAATGTTCAATATGGATACTAATGAACTAAGTTCATTGGCTACATCTCAAAATAATTTTCCCTATAGCCCTCTTTTGTTTGCTTGAGCCAAAAAAATTTAAAACATTTGAATTTACACTGCAGATTTATTTACTTAATAACTGTTGAGTTATATCTTGAAGGCAGTTCCCCAAAGTCCCAACTGGACTCACAGATAATTAGCTCTTAGTAGCACCTGATCATAGGGTTTTGCTGGACTCTTAGGGTGGTGCAAACTCAATGAGTTACAGTACAGGAAGACATACACTAATATGAAATAATGGATTTGGGAACATGAAAGAGAAGGCACTGAGGTTGAACTTTTGATTAGGGTGAAGCACAGCACATTCTAATAATTTTAACATTGACATGGCTAACAGCATAGATTAAATAATAACAACACAGAAGAATTTGAGAGAATGCTTTCCAAAGAAGTAACTATGCTAGTCTGTTTCAGTATGTATATCAAAAGTGGACAAAACAGTTCGTGGCATTGTCAAGACTATTTGATTTCTTTCAGTGGGCATGTTCATAGATTAAAATACCCTTACGTAGACATATACGATCTGGATAAATAGCTCAGTGCTTTGGGTGCCTGACTGCGGAGCCAGAGATTCAGCGTTCGATTATCTACTGTGCCTCCTGTGAGGAGAGCAGCCTTGGGCAAGCTGTACAGTTCCCCAGAAGAAGGGAATGGTAAAAAACTTCTAAGTATTCGCTACCTGGAAAAAGGGCAAAAATTGTCACCATAAGTCAGAATTGACTTGAAAACACATGATTATTATTTAGACATATCCAGGTGAAAGATGGATATGTCTGGAGAAGTAGGTTGTAATCCACAAAAGCTCATACTGTTGGTTTAAAATTATCAACAGTTATACATGAGAGAACACTGAGCAAACAAGCAAGGAAAGCATGGGGGGCTGTGAGTTTTTTTGTCTATATTATAATGATAATGCTACTTTAATTTGATAACAATTAATCTCCCAGCCTTCTCTTCCCTTCCTAATATCTATCACCTGCTGCAAATATCTTAACTCTACTGAGTCTGCTCCAGGCGGGGCGGGGGGGGGGGGAAAGCAAGAGACAATGAAAAATAACACTTTCAAAAAGGATCATGTTCAACACCTACGTCCTGATACCTGCCTGCCTGACTTCCATAGGTTAATTTCTTCAACAAATCTGCTACTATAGACCTACTTGTATGTAAGCCAGCCTGCCATTTTTAGATTCTTGCTCTGGAAATGAATCATGTGCGATGTGGTACAAGTGCTGCAGGAGATACTGTACCAAAGAGTCTCATATGTATTAGTGTACAATGCAGAAGGTACTTTTTAAATCTTGTTGGGAGACATATTGGGTCCCAATATTAGAATATAGGAAGAAGATATATAAAATTAAAAAGCTAGCAAACAATCAAAGAAAGATTGCAAACTGCAGATTAGCAGAGTGGAATTGCTTCTATAAAATGTAGGACTCAGCAAGATTTTCTGGGCCAGAGGAACAGAATGTCTCTGTTGTTGTTCATGTGGTGTGGCCTGTTCCCCTACCTCACTTTCCTCTGTACCAGATGGTGGCCTAGCCCTGCATGTACTGGTTGCACATCTGTAACTAGGTTTCAGAGTATATCGTGTATAATGAAATTATATTGAAAGCAGTGTCAAGAGAGAGATGAGCTGGAACGGAATGGAGTATACACAAAAGGAATAAAAGCAAGTGTCAGTAATGGTCTGCATTCTCTTTGCCCTTCACTTTTCTGTAAAGTAGGAGAAATCTTCCTGCCTTAATCAGCAACCATCAATATAACTCAGCAGGCCCAGTTTATTAGGTGTTACTGGGCACATGTTGCCTTCCTCCACTTCTGTACGTTATGAGAATCTAATGACTTTTCTAGTATGGATCACTTAAAAATATAACAAAGTACAGTAAAAATTCTATCTTTATGGGATAATGGCAGACTTTTAAAAAAAGGTAGGCTCCAAAAGTCTTTATTAGACAAAGATGGTTTAAAAATATTATGGATCAAACAGAATTACCAAAGTTTAGCCCAGACATTCATGCAGTCAGAATGCCAGGAAGGCAAAATGGACATAGGTGACAAAAGTATACATTTGCAGATGCAAAAGTCTATTTTGCACTCCTCACCAGATTTGATGTTTGGGCAAGGCCACATTTCTTTGTAGGACGCCTGGACCAAAAAATCACAGAACTGCCTTTTGAGTTCAATACAGCAGAGGAACTATCCTAAAGGATTGTGTATTGAAAAAAATGTACAAAACTGATTAAGTTTGGTTTCTCCCATTATAAAACCATTGGTATGGAAACATCAAACAGCAGAGTCAGGAAAGCCTTCTGTGAACATAGTACTGGCATATTACATGATAGTGTGTGGTAGCTAATTAACAATCCTGGTAGCAAATTTCACATAGTTTTAACCTTTTTAAAAAAAATAAAGGCAATCTCCAGTTCCGGAGATCCTGTGAATTGGCTTCAAAGAAATGTGGAAGTGTAGATTTTATTCTGTTAGAAAAGGGGAAAGTGTTGCTGCTTAATTCTGGACGTCTGGTGAGATTGTATCGTTTAAACTTTACACAAAACATATTGAAGGGCAGCGGGCTTTTGCAGCCTATATGAACTCATTTTATTAAATCGTGTAATTTAGAGCAGGACGTGATTTTTTGAGAACGAAAGCGCTGATAAGTTAAGGTAAAATCCTAACAACATATTAAAAAAACCAGGCTTGGGATAGAAGCAAAGCCATCGCTCCCAACTCAAACCTCGCTCCATCGTCTTTTTAATGTAATAACCCTTCTCGACGAGTTTCCTTATTTTAAAAGGAGCAGACATGGATTCTTGCAGGAAAACGAGAATACGGAATTGCGCAAGAAAATAGATTGCTTGATAAAAGGTATTTGCACCGCCGCCTTGAGGCTGTACGATGATTTTCTTCTCAGTCTTGCCACCGTAATGTTCATGTAGTATGTGTACGTACACACAGGCAGAGTCAATCCCCCCCTTATTACATTCGTGTATAGATGGGAGAATATAATGCCAACCCAGTCCTGGTCTTTCTCTTCCCTGTTTAAACCTCCTTCTCTCCCCCCCCCCCATTTGTGCATCTGTGCCGCTATCTATGTGAAGGCCTCCCTCGTTCAGACAGCTTCCGCTGCGGAGCATGGGAACTGGCAGTTCCAGGGTATACAAGCTCCGCTCCCCCTACTTCCCTGCTTTACAACAGGGCCTGCCCCAAGTAACCAGCTCACGGTTAATTTTCGCCGACCAAAAAACAAAAAGGGCGGAGGAAGCACAGTAAGAACTGTCTCCTCCCCTTTAACTGGCTGAGGCGAGAGAGTTTGCGGAAGAGACCGCTGAAGGAGTGTTAGCCTAGTGGCTAACCTAGTCTCGTGACAGCACCGACCCCGCCTCGGTTTCTCCCCCACCGCTGGGCCCTCCGCGTTCCATTGTGTGTGTGAGTTGCGTGAGTCCCCGCCTTTCCTTTTCAGCCACGCCCCTTTTTCTCTTGGCTCATTTCCGGCCGCGGCTGCTTGCTTCCCTCTGAGGAATCGGGAGAGTGAAGAAACAACAGCCGCCATTTTGTTTGTGTGTGAGCGACCAAGGGGAGGGAGCCTCCGAGAGGGACCGAGCTGGGCGGGCAAAGCCTGGGAGGGGGAAAGCAGCGACAGGAATTTCCAGCAACTTAAACCCCCTGGCCGGCCAGACCTGAGACAACCCGAAATCTTCGTGATACACCCACTACACTAGCCTCGCAGCCAGGAGGGGAGTACGCATTCCCGGCTTCGGCTAGAGACTCGGGACCCCGGGTGGACCCCACCCACAGCCCTTGCTGGCTATTGAGCCCGCTCGCGGGGTCAGGAGGCCGCCTCGCTCTGATTTTGGGAGCCGTTTCTTCGCTCTACGGCCCCCTTCCCGGGTTCCTCCATGGCGGACATGAGACGGAGTCGCTCCAGAAGCGCTTGAGGCATCGCGTCTCCAGTTCCGAGGAGAGTTTTCACCTCTCCGTAGACCAAGCGCTCGTAACCATCCTTCTCCCCGGGGAGGGGAAAGAGGCAGAGAAAAGGGGGGAGGGGCCGCCGGCGCTTCCTCCTCCTCTGGGATCGATCCCTCCGTCTGACCAGAAGGGGGGTACCCTACTACAGAGAAAGAAAGGAAGGAGAGGTGGGGGTGGCGGGGCGCAAGTTCTGAAGCCCACCCTCTTCGACCCCCCATCCCGGGATCTCTGCTGCCTCCATCGGGACAACAACCCCTCCTCCGCCTCCTTGTTCCTGCACAACAAGATGTGAAGCAGAGACTCCTGGGACTTAGCTTCATCCTCCTCGTCCTGGCTCCCTTTTCTGCAGCCATTAGTGACTGGCGAGAAAGGCGCAGGGGGAGTTGGGGACCCTCGATACGCTCCGCCTGCGACCCTCTTCCACAGTCAATTTTTCACTAGCGGTGGCTGTTCCCCCATCCCCCGTGGCAAGCAGATTTTGGACAGGGGGAAAAGAACTGCGAGCAGAGGAAAACGATTCTTTCTCCTTTTTTCCTCCTCTCCTCCTTCGTCCGCCTCCTTGTGGCGATGAGGAGGAGGAGGACGACGCCGAGGAGGAAGAGGTTGATGGCGGCGGCGAAGAGGCAGCAGCAGCAGGAGAAGACGACGACCCCCCGGAGGATGAAGATGGTGGTGTTGGCGGCGGCGAGGAAGCAGCAACAGCCACATAGCCGAATTTAATTCGACCCGTAAATCCATCAAGCCCTCTTAAGCTGTTTTTTTTAAGAGGTTTGCTTTATTTTTCTTTATCCTTGTTCTTTCCTGTGGCCCGGAGAAAAGACTGCCTCCACACCCTGTTTCCCATCTCTGTTCCCCCTTAGTCGCTGCTACCCAACGGAGACCGATCCCGAGGGGCAGAAAAAGAGGAACTTTGTCCTTTTCTTCTTCGGTTCCTTCTCGTATTGTTGTTCAGCTGATTCCGGATCCAAGAAGAAGGTTCGCGGCATTGGGGATCCCCATTTTCAATTTGGGTTCTGTTTGTCTAAAAAGAATTAAAAATGGCCGAGAATGTGGTGGAGTCGGGCCCGCCTTCAGCCAAGAGGCCTAAACTCTCCTCACCGGCACTCTCTGTCTCTGCAAGCGATGGCACAGGTCAGTTTCTGGCATAAATCCCCTCATTTTACCTCAGTGCATATGGCCTCCTTTGGTAGACTCTTTCTTTGACCAGGCTCTTGCCTTGCTATCCTTAGAGCCTGCTCTTTTTTCTTTCTGTGTATATACTGTACTCTTTACTTTGTAACAGTCGTTTTTAATATGTACTTGATGTTGTCCTTTATTTCTTTGAAGAGACTGAAAGCAAATCTGTAGGGCAGACTTACATGTTTGGCCATTTTCAGCACGGAAATAGTTGTAAAAACTCTCATTTTGTTGTGTAAACCATTGGATCTGCCTTTGCCATAGATGTACATTCTTACCTTTTTCTCCAAGCTTAAAAATAGAATATTCAGTCTGGATGTTCTCTATTTTTTCTTATTATTTTGATAGCTAGTTTCAATTCACCACTGTTTGAAAATTTTTCACAAATTGCTAAATACTGGTAATGTTAAATATAAGATACATGGGTGGTGTGAGTAGGGCTCAAAATTGACACTTCTGTCAAATAGTTCCATTAGATTTTTGTTGAACCATGGTATGGACTTACTGTGTCTTCTTTGCTGTGAGACCAAAATCTGAAATTCTTGTATAGGTTAGCTGATTTTGTGTGGATTGAATCAGCTGTCCTTTGCTCTCTTTCCTGTATTTAACCTTAATGGGTTTTTTTGATATTTCAGTTTGGATGGAAATGCTAGAGCTCACTTAGAATTCAAGATGTAAGTTACAGAAAATATTTTGGTATGAAATATTTCCTGATTGTCTTAGAAGTTTGGGCAACTGTACTTCTGTAGATTGAAAGTAACTGTACAGCTGAGAATGTGATATTGCTTCCCAAAGGGGTGTGGGAAGTGTATGGTCAACCTATATAACAATTCTAAAAGCTGTTTTCTTCAGAAGAAAATACTTGAGGATTTTCTATCACATATTTAGGCATTGTGATTGCCTAAGTCCTGTTTCTTGAACTTGTTTGTGCTACTGAATTATATGCAGGCAGAATGAAAATGGCTGAACTTGCATGATAGCCAACAGAATATTTGTATGATTTTTGTGTGAATAGTGTTTGGTTGAACTGTCTTAATTTGAAGTGATTCTTCAGTATGGAAGGCTAAGCAGTATTTTCATTGAATTGACAATGTCTTATGATATCTTAAGCAAATTTAAGAGCTTAGATGTAACCTTGTATTAAGCAGCATTAATTATGCTACTTGCACATCTACCATGCTTACACCTGAAAATCAACAGGTTTGGAAGCTACCTTCAGAATAGCTTTGGTGATAGACAGTGAGAAACACATACTACAAAATAATGCATTCTGTGTTATTTCATCAGATTTATGCTTCAGAATAGTATGTAGATTCATATTGTATCACTCTCCCTTTCTGTGTAATCAAAATCAAACTGTAGTTGGTTACCTGAGATTATAGTTTCATTCATCTTTGGAGAACTTCAATTGAATTCAGTGGTATTTCTGAACAGATTTCAAAGAAGCATGTCAAATGAGTGCAGACTGTGCATATTTACGCAGAAGTCCCACTGTATTTGATGTGGTTTACTCACCAGTAAGCATCTAGCATTCCACCTATGTTGATATGTGTCCAGTGTAAATTTTTTTCCTTACGATAACTGTATGTTGCTTAGCTAAACTATCAGAAAAAAATTGTGATGTAGTCTTTATTAGCAGTAAGTCACCATATTTTTCTGTTTCCTGCTTGCCATGTTTCTATTTTCTTTACTATTTAAAAATAACCATTAATAATTCCCACATTGATTGACTCTTCTGTATAACTGGAGATGGTAAAGTGTAATAAGTTAATCTAGCTAGATTTGGTGAAACAAAGTATATTTATGATGCTTCAGTTAGGTTTAGTCTCTAACATTGTTTTATCTTTTCATATTTGCATTATTTTGCTTTTATGAATTTTAAAGATAATGTCAGTTAGTCATTTAGTGTACTGAGAACATACGTACATCTGCAGAGAAGTCATTTTAAAATGCTAACATAGTACCATAGAAAACCTCATTTCTGAAACAAACTACTACCGTCTTTCCCATAGTGCTGCGTCACAGTACTGCATCTTTTCATAGCAATTACAAGCTCTAGCTGTTTAATTTCTCTTGTTCTTTCTCTGTGCTTGCCTTAAAACATGATTAACGAAAACATGAAGGCTTGTATAGATGTACTGTAATGCATTTCATGTAAATGCAAGATTTCATTTGGGAGACTCTGCAGAAGAAGGAGCCAACAATGCAAATCTTTTAAGTTGAAATATATTTGTAAAATCTATCATTACTGCAAGAGTGAAGTTGATATTTTACACAAGTTTTCTATCTCCTCACTGATGAATACCATATTTTTGAAATCAGCTGTATTGCTTTCTGTCATAATTCTAGGACACAGTACTTTCTCCTTTTAAAAAAAGTTATTTGCCAAAGTAATTAATATTCTAAATTGAATATGCAGAACAGTTTTTGTTGTTTAATCTAATGAGGGCAGTCATAGGCCCGAGACATTGTTATTAGAAAATAACTAAGTCTGTTTCTCCACAGACGTAGCAATAACTGCCAGGTTAGACCAACTTCATGCAAACATGTACCAAATGGAAGAAAACAACTGTACAGTACTGCATCTATATAGTTAGTAGATTGTGCTAGGAAACCTTATCCAACTTACAGGATATCTTTGCATACAGACATATTTCATCATAATGCCTAATAGGTAGGGGTGAGCCACTTGGTCCCTCTAGATATTTTGTACTATAACCAGTCAGTGTGGCCAGTGTTCAGGGATTTTGAGAGTAGCTATACAAAACTGTTGGAAAGTACCAGATTAGTTCCTTTTTTCTTAGAATATATCGGTTACTATGGACGTAAGTTTCATTTTAGTCGTATTTGTGCAGTTAACATGTATAAAATCTGAATCTCTCTATGTGTCTAGAATATAGATAGTGTATTGGAACCAACTAGGTGCAAAAGTAGGTGAGAGGCTCTAACTGCAATAGAAGTGTGATAGCTTCTCAGTTTGATGTTAATACTGTATGTTTACAGACTTTTTCTGGAAAAAAAATCTTATGTCCTACCTTGTGGCTGCGGAAGGACTTGTAAACATATGTTGTACATGCTCAGCATTGCTTGGCAGATATACAACAAATTGGGTTCTGTAGCAAAGGATCCATAGAGGTGCTTTAGACAGAACTGAGGGCTTGAGCATGTTCAGTTGGATATTTAACTCTGATCCCTTCTCTTCCACAGGTGGTTTTGAAAGTATTACAGTTGGTGTTGTCATGTGGTGAGGGAAGGAAACTCCTGTTTGAAAGTGGAATCAAAGCCCCTTTAAGGCATAAGTTGCATGGCTCTTGGAATTCCAGTCAAAGATGTGATTAGGTTTAATGTTTAGTTGTGTACATTACAGTAATCTTTCTGTGCTTGTTCTATGCTTATAATTAGAATGATGATTTTGGTTTTCAAAAATATCCATGTTTTGTCTGTAAATAGTAAATAAATAATGTGCAAAGTTTGCCTTTAACAGGTAAAACACTCTTCACTCCACATGTCTGAAGTACTGTGATACTTGATATTTGATAGTGTGTCTGATGGTAGCTTCTTAATTTGGAATTAATCACTTCGGTCAAACATTTTTCCTTACAAAACTATCCTTTGTAGTCTTCTGACTCTCCTCTTTTGCCAGCTGATTTTTTTCAGGGCTTTGCAAATGGGATATATTGATTCTGTTGTACAAGAGGGGCACTAGAAAAAGTACTGTATATAGCAGTTCTTGTCCTGGTAAAATATAAATTATTTCATCTATTGGAGTAGAGTCCATGTAGCAACCTTATGCATAGGTAATGATCATTTGCCCCTCTCTTCCCTAACACACTGCTTGTTTTCAAATTGCTAGCTGTTCCCTTAGGACCAAGGCTGGGGCAAATGGTAGTGGTAAATGTTTATATACATCTTCACTTTTCCTTCTATTACTGCGTAACAGGAGCAGTTGCTTTCAATTTTCTTTGGGCTTAGGAATATTAGGACAATGGTGGTGGGTTGCTTCTGTGCTTGTTCATGAAAAATTTGGTCCCTATCTGAGCATAGGAACCAATCGTTTTAGTGGATCTTGTGGGTCAAGGAAATAATTTTTCTGCCTCCGTTTCAAGATGTAGTTGCAGCTGTTCTTGGAACTGCAAAATGGAGCAAGTAGTCCTTAAGGAGTTGGACAGAGCATGGAGTGACTGGTCTTCTTTTTCTGGTACTAAGATGAAAGTAAAGTAGAACCTGGATAGACTGCAGATTGACTGACTAGATTTTCTTATTTTATTGCTGAGGTAGGAACTGGAGAGATTACAGACTGAGCAGCAACACTAAGAAGGGGACTATATCTGTGGCTTCACCTGTGTTTTTTAAGATTGCCAGTGAGTGGAAAGGAGGGGCAAACTGAGGAAATCTGTTCAGATGCTTGCTTAATATAATTGTTACTGGCCCTAGGTGAATAGCATGTAACATAAGTGTTACAAGTAATAGGTTGAAGAAGTAATAGTTTTACAAATAATACTGCTAAAAACTTTAAGAAAAAAAGAGTTATCCTGTTGTGGCAGAGAGGTGATGTACATGAGCTGTTAACTTTTGTGGTTTCTGATAGTGCACTATTGTCAGAAGTGATTCTTTTGGAATGTCATCCTCTTTTAGAACAACTGCTATATATAACTAAAAGTAGATGAAAACATATTTTCTGGCTTATCTGCCAAGGCCAAGTTCAGAGTTTTGTATTTTGAGGTACAAAATACGGGTTTTTAACTTGGACCTTGTGAGAAATAGAGCAACTCCCATCTTTTGTCTCTGATGCAGAGAGGATTGTATATGTTCAAGGTTTTTGTTCCATCTGTAGTCTTCCTTTTTCTGCCATACTTTGAAAATGAGCTTTAAAAGCCTTTACGTTCCCAGTGGAATTGTCTAGTTTGGAGGTTCCTGTGACTTATCTAAAATAAGTTAAGTCTTCCTATAGCGAGTTTTATATTAATATTTTCTTGCTGCCTTCAGATTTGAGGAGCTGAAATGTACATGTCAGTTGCATGGAAGAATAGCTCTTGAGAGATATTTAGGTGGGTAGTTGCAGGTTTATCTGCATAGGACTCTTAGATTTACAGCCAGTATGATATAATTGTTGAACAATATGGAGATATGCAATGGCTTTGATGGGCATATGCATAGGCATGAGAATTGGGATTATGCTATGAGTGGGAATTGAGCTTTTCTTATAACTCTTCCTGTTGCAGCTCCATTTCTCAAAAAACTCTTTTGTAGGATTGGAGAAGGCAGCTCTTCAAAATTTTGAAGTGGCTTTAAGGGCTGCTGAGGGAAGGATAAGTTATTGAAAATCAATGCTCTGACCTCTCCCTCCAACAGGGAAGCTTTGCTGAATCCATGTTTGCTCTGTTAACAGAGGGAGTCTTTTCATTCACAGAGGAATGAGCTCCATGTCTGCAGTCATGTAAACACACAGATGGGAGTAAATATGATTGAAACAAAAAGGCCTTACCTCTAAACAAGCAGCAGTACATAAGTTTACAAAATTCAATAACTTCAAATGAGAGTACCTTATTGTTGGGATCCTGTTCTATAATCTGTGGAAAACTGATGATGTCATCAACAGTTGGTGATTTTTTTGGTAATTAAAATGTTCTACTTCTATCCTGCAGCTTTTCTGGCTTGTGTGTGATTACTTCCATCCTGTGTGAGTTGGGGGGGGGGTTGGAGGAGAAAGTCTTTAATTACAAAAAAACCCTTTGCTGGATGACATTATGAGTTGGGGGTGGTCCTTCTGCAGTTAAAGACTTCCTTTTCCCATTTTGTACTTCCTACACAGTGAAAGGGACTACACAGGAGTAAGAAAAGCTGTGGAACAGCTGTATGAAGTTCTTAGTTACTGAAGATTGCCCTCTTTTCGTGACATCATCACCCTTCCACAGGTGTAATTATGCCCACAGGATTTCAGACGTATGAAGTATTACAATTATTGTTGTACACCACCCAGAGTGACCATTGGTCAGATGGGTGGTTTAGAAGTTTAATAAAAAAACATACTTCAGAAGTAAAGTGTCTAGGTGCAAATAATTGTTCCCAGCAATTAATGCAGCCAATTTGACTCAAGTACTTAGTGCTTACAATTTGCTGGAAAACTGTCAATATGAGCATATAATATGAAGCAAAAGCCACATACTCTACAGATGGAGCTGTAACTTAAATAAAATTTAAAACTATCTCATCTAACTTCAGTCAGCAATAGGGCAGTTGTAGAAACTGCATATGATTCTTAAAACATGTTGTAGAAACCTGAAGCTTTCAGTGGCTGAAATTCTGTTGCTTAGCTTACGAAGTTGCACTAGAATCTGGGAGTTTGTTGAGTTAACTCTGTAAGTTACAATGATATAAATGAGCCTACTCTCGTTGGGACTTCCTGTTTAATCAGTTAACTGTGGTGTAAGCTCCATTAAGTCAACTGGTCCTGTTCTAGATACGACATACTACATAGTAAGTTGCAACTAGAGTAAGCCCATTTAAGTCAGTGGAACTTACAGAAGAGTTCACTCATCAAATCTCCACAAAGTCAGTGGGTCTAGTTAGTGTGACTTGCTAAACTAAGCAACAAGAATTCCAGTCAGTATTTTTGATACATAAATCAAACAATTTATTGTCCTAACTGTTGTGCCTTCAGTATCTTCCAGACCACATGAAAATGCAATTTTATGTTTGAAGACTGTCTCATAAGTCAATTTTTTTTAGCTGTATATGAATCACAAAAATTATTTAACATTATGTTGCTGCAATGTTCAAGGATTTATTTTGGATTTATATTTATGTTGCTTTGTCGGTTGCAGCAAAAAAAGTGTTGTGGACATTAAACATTTAGGCTGCTGCAAAAGTTCAGCATGACTTCAGTTGCTCTTTGTGCATTGTGGTAGCTCACTAGCTTCCCACTTCTACTACTAGGTAAGTTAGTAGAAGGAAACATGTTAATGATGCACTCTGTCATGGTTGCATGCAACCTGCTGGTAACCTGCTTGCAGACTTAAACATACTTAGAGAACTGCTGGATAGCTCAGTGAGTAGTCCCCTCACTGGAACATAATAGAGCTTCCTTGTAATTGGACATCTGTATGATTGCACAGAAAGATCTATTTTCATACAAGCATTTGTCGGATATAACTTGCTTTGTCAAATGCTCAGTGTTGTCCTTAATTGTCATATGGCTATGTATAATTAATAGCTCAGATATAAAATGTGTATGCTTACATGCATAAATGAGCATTCTACTTTATTAGTAAAAATAGGAATTCTGAGGTTTTTGAAATGAAAAAACTAAAAGTGTAATTTCATATGAAATGGAGACTGTCAAGTGACTTCTGGAACTGATTCAGTATCATATTATTACATATATATATGCTTTTGAGCTAAATAGGCTGTGTTCTGAATACTAGTTATACAGTTGTCCAGTGGACTTTCAGGTAGATCAATATAGGAGAGCAGTGCCAGATGTTCAGTTCTGGAAGTAGCAACAAAGTACTGTACCCAAATGATAAATCTGAATCATGAACTAAATCCATTTGAAATTAATCTGATCTGTTATTCTCAGAGCACTGATCTGAACTGTTTGTAGAAAACAGTAAATTAGCTTATATGAACACTTTTAAAACATTGAACACTTTTAAAACTACACACTTGTGATGAGGTTGCTCTAAGGTTCCTCTGTTTATAACTTGAAATGGATGAGATATAGTGCTGGAGATTGTTTTACACTGTGACTATTATTGATATACAAATGTTGAGTTGTGTCTGTGTTATTTTCTGTTTAATATATGAATCCAATTTTGAGCAGCATTGTTGAAAGTATGCCATAAATTAATGGTGTACAGTATATTAAATAAGATATACAAAATGTCTAATCATACTGATGTAACTTTTGGCCCTAGTATAATGCTTATTTTGCCAGACAGAATTCTTGATGCCCCTTCTGACCACTTATAAAGAGAAAATAAATTGATACATTATATGATAAAGAATTATACATTTTAGTGCAGTGGTCCCCAACCTTGGGCCTCCAGATGTTCTTGGACTACAGCTCCCAGAAGCCTTCACCACCACTTCTGCTGGCCAGGATTTCTGGGAGTTGAAGTCCAAGAACATCTGGAGGCCCAAGGTTGGGGACCACTGTTTTAGTAGGAACATTCTTTTTAGTAGATTATTTGAACCTTTTCAACATTTTTTGAAAAGTCCATTGTTCTTGATGAGGACTGACACGGTGTTAAATCTAGATGGCTATACCTTTTAAGTGGAGAACAAATACATTCAAAAGCACTAATCAGAAGAATGCTTAAACAGATGTGTTTAAAATGTCAGTACATTAACTTCAGAAAACCAGAAGGTGCCAAAATTGTTTTAGAAAAAATACTGTTTCTTTTAAAACTTTGGTATCTGAATACTGAAGCTTTTAATATTCAGGGTAGTTCTACTAATTGAGAAGAAATATATAACTGTGCTATTTCATACAAAATGGTGTGGCAGAGGTATTGGTGATATTTTAGTAGATTGAGAAGAGAAGTGGTCATTGGATTATGTTATAAAGTAGAAGCAAGTATTATTTTTCCTACAGTGAAGGCAACACTTATCACAACAATATGAATTAGTTGTGTTTAGGAAACTTCATAATTTTTTCTTTCTTTTTAAAAGTGTTTTGTGATATTTTTCAGTCACTGATCTTGCAGTTTGTTTAAGGATGTATTTTGCCTTTGGAAGTTTTGTATGGAAATCTTGCATCTGCATTGTTTCCACAGTGGGCAGGGGGCAGCTTGCATGGAGGTCTCCTTCCCTTGAGTGCATCAGGTTGGTTCAGGCCATTATGTAGCATTAATGTACAGTGGTGCCTCACTTAGCGATGTTAATCCGTTCCGGAAAAAACATCGCTAAGTGATTTAATCGCTAAGCGATATTAAAAAGCCCATAGGAACGTATTAAAACGCGTTTAATACGTTCCTATGGGCTAAAAACTTACCTTAAAGCGAAATTCCTCCATAGCAGCGGCCATTTTGGGTGCCTCTAAAGCGAGGCAAAACAGCAGCGGCCATTTTTTATGGCGGCCATTTTGGAACCGCCAATCAGCTGTTTAAAAAAGTTCGCTTTGCCATGATTGCTTTCCCGCGATCATCGCAAAGCGAACTTTAGCCATAGGGAACATCACTAAGCGATCGCTCCAGCGATGGCCAAAAGTCCATTGCAAAGCGATTTCATCGCTCAACAGAGCGATCGCTAAGCGAGGCACCACTGTATACCCAGGCTTCATGCTCTGGAGAGGACACTCCTTGATTCAGAGCATGTTACCATAGTCTCTCAAGACTGAAGGATGCCTATGATTCTGTCTAGTAGGTGCGCCTGGAACCTGACCATGAATGTCCCTCCAAAGGAGGAAAGAATACAGACTTGTAGTGGGATCATGGGGAAGGAGGTGTGACTCTCAGAGACATGCAAATTCTTCTCCAGTTACCAGTGTTGCTTACTTATTTGGCTATGGAGAGAGGAAGCTGGGGATAAAAGATGCACTAGATAGTTTGCCTTGTTGGGAAGAGATCCACTCCATCATATACTGGGCGCTGGCTGCAAGACTCTAGAAGCTCCTGGGCTCCTAATTTGACTGTCTCTTGTGCAGAGTCTCTAACATGTTATGGGACCTAATAAGAGAGATAGAAAATCTTGGAGAGAGCATAAGAGTATTCATAGTGCAGGACGCCTTCTCTTCCCTCCTTTAACTTGAAAAAGCACATTAAGTTAAAATGCCTGTACTACATATGCATGGTGCATATGTAGGTGGATGGGTGTTTGAATGGAAGGAGCAACGGAACTACATTCACATTTGCATCACAAGCTGTTGTTCTTCAAAACTCAAAATAATTGCAGGAATCTTGCCAGTTGCCTTTTCAGGGCCCGAAAAACCCACAACAACCATTAGACTTATTTCTCTGTGTGTACATCTGTACACATCTTTGTCCTTGTGTAGGATCAAGGTGCTGGAGAGAGTCAGGATTCCAGTGATAAGAAATATTGGGTTGGCTTCCATTGCTAATCAAAATTCAGGGGCCCCTAGTTATAAGTATCTCTTAATCCACAAATTTGGGCTATTGAGAACTTTTGAGTAGTATTTAGTGCATTTAAAGTCTAGAAATACGTTGATTTGATCTACAAATATAATGTGTAAAAAAATAATTCCTTAATTTGAATAACTTGCAATCTTATGAAATGAGAGTACTGTTTGAACTATTTGAGTATGACTTGCCGCACACAAATTCAGTGGTTGTAACTCAGACATGTTAGCTTAGAACAGTGGTTCCACACCTTGGGTCCCCAGATGTTCTTAGACTAAAACTCCAAAAGACTTCAGCAGCAGGTGTGCTCACTAGGATTTCTGAGAACACAGGTGTGCATGATCCTATTGCTAGACATGAAATGGTGAAGCTCTTATGTGAATGATGACCTTTAGGTTGTCCAAATTCAGCTTTGTGGGGATGGCCAGTAATTGAAGTTTTGTGAACGCTACTTTCCTATGTTTCCTTTTCAGCAGCTCTTGAAACTGCCTTAAGAAATAAGTTTTCTGAAGTTCAGAAGTAGTGTGAGATTTCTTTGGAGGAGGCTGCTGAATCGGAAATATTTTCAAAACCTCCAGAGCTGGAGCTTGTGAACTGTTCCTAGTTACTGGTTTTGGAATAAAAATTGTTTGATTAGAGATTTGTAACTCTGCTTGACTAGATTGTGCATGTTTTATTCTTGTATTCCTGTGAAAACACAGGGCGAGTGAAAAGGTGGGGGCAGTTTCTCCTAAGGACCTTTTTAGATTCCCCCATTTAAAAAATGATGGTATGTGAACAGTTTACAATTAAGAGCAAAATGCTTGAGACAAGGGCGAAAATCTCGTTGAAAACAGTCATTGATGAAAAAGCTCATCTGTGGATCTCTTCCCCATTCACCATCAGAAAAGATGGTCTTTGCTAACCTCAGAATTTGCTTTGGAACCCTCTGAGAAGAGTTTTTATGGTGCGGGTAGCTGAATGGAGGAGAGAAGAGTGTCTTGTGAGCATACAGAAGATGTATGGAATAGGACATCATATTTATTTATTTATTTATTTATTTATTTATTTATTTATTTATTTATTTATTTATTTATTTATTTAATACCCCGCCTATCTGGTCATTGCAACCACTCTAGGCGGCTAAAACTCTAAACCTGACGACAGTTTCTTCATTCTGTGGATGTCTATAATTGAATGTTGGTGTTTCTGTCCCAGTCTTCATGCAACTCTTGCCAAGGTGCCCATATATTTTTATCTTTTCCTTCTCCTTCAGAATAATTTCTAATGAGACATTTGGGGTTCATGTTGGAAAAAAGCTTCTGATTGTTGCAAAACACAGACAATTTTCAGCTGTTTGATTCAAGTTTGAATACTAGAATTCTCTCAAATATATTCTTAAAGTGGTATGATGACAACGCCTTTGCATGGAACAGTTTCTAATTCCTCTTCTTGCCTGCTTCATATTCGTCCACTCTTTTGTGGCAAATAAGAGAAACTGGTTTTTGTTTGAAACTACATTAAATCAAGAAGTAAACCGACATGTCAGTTCAGAAAACCTTTTAGTTTTAAGGAATTAATGAGGGCATTAAAGATGAATGATTGACAAACCAAACTGTAGATTATAGTTAGACAAAGTTTCAGGAAGCCAAATTAGTAATCAATAAGTCCTTACCTCGTTTTCCCCCCACATCCAAGTTTTAATATTTTGCCTGCATCTAATACTGGTAGGTAGTAGAATTTTTAATCATTTGGGACCTTGTAGGCTCATTTGTTACAAAAACTTTTAAAAAGTACCCAAACATGATAATTTTGTGAGCCAATCAAATTATATATAACATACTTTATGTTCCTAAACTAAAAGAATTTGTTGCAGCAGTTCTCAAAGAGATAACTGTGTCAGTCTGTTTTTCATATGTAACAAAGATAAATACAAATGAGTTGTGGCACCTTAAGGACTAACAAATTGGGTCTAGGAAAATGGACTGTTACCAATGAACAGTGACACTGAAATAGTTAGTCTTTAAAGTTACTTCAGTTGCTTAACTGAACTGAACTTGCTTAAAGTTGTTGTTATGTTGCATTAGTTGTTTCTCAGTTATGGTAACCCTCAGAAGGATATATCATTAACAGTGTTAATGAAATCTTGCACTTGGATATTTGTCTCATTATTCTGTTTCCCGCTCTTCCTGATGCCTTCAACTTTTCCTAGCATTATTGTCTTTTTCAGTAACTGAAATCCAGTAACAACAATAGTATACCATCAAGTCAATTCTGATTTATAGCAATCTTTCCAGGGTTTTTAAAGTAGAGAATACAGTGGTGCCTCGCTTAACGAGTGCACCGTATAGCGATGTTTCCGTATAGCGATCCCTTTTTCGGGATCGCTATACGGAAAGATCCCCGATCGTCACAATGGGGAAAACCCGCATTGCGAAGATCGGGTATTGCGGCGGCCATTTTGGAGCTGCCGAACAGCTGATCGGCGGTTCCAAAATGGCCGCTGGAAGCCCGGAAATGGCTGCCGGCAGCCGTTTTCGCGCCCTGCCCTCACTTAGCGAAGGCGCGAAAATGGCTGCCGGCACCTGGAATCCTCGCTGAACGGGTAAGTAACAAAGGTATTGGAACGCATTAAACAAAGTTTAATGCGTTCCAATACATTTTCCCTACCCGTTTAGCGACGATTTCGTATAGCGAGGGTTAATCCGGAACGGATTAACCTCGCTATGCGGGGCACCACTGTACACAGAAGTAGTTTACTGTTCCCTTCTTTGGGGGGGGGGCTCCTGGAACTGTGCAGCTTGCCCATGACTACACAGGCTGCCTCTTTTCCCAGGAGACAGTTATACCACAGAAATCTAATGATGTCACCAGCTACAACCATATTTTGATAATTATTTTTTCTTATTCCTCCTCCCCTCCCCCAAGTTCCTAGGTTCCCTTGGAATCCCTTTGATTCTGAGGAAGTCTTTGGGGACAGTGAAATGGGAGCAGTAAGTCTGAAATGTTTGAAAATTGCCACTGAGATTGCTGGTTGTGGTAGAACCAGTGGCAGTGATTTTCAGACATTTAACATTTTCTGACCCCAGCCTACTATTTCCAGAGAATTCCTTAAGACCAAACGGATCCTGAGGAAATCTGGAAAGATTTGGTGCTGGTGAAATAGGAAACTAAATTTCCAAAATATGGCCTTGGCTAATGACATCATCAGACTAGGCAGTATAACTCGATACCGGATTTTAGCTAGTGAGTCTTTTCTACTCATGGTATATACAGTATGCCTGAAGTACAGTATTATAGCTTCAGTTCAGTCATTTTCACTTCTAATGTGGATTAAAGCTTGATTTGATTCATTACTCACTTGTAGTGGGTAATTGATGGTAATCGTTAAGCTCTCTTGTTTGCTTTCTCCAGTGTTCAGCTTTCACATCTTTGATTATTGGGAATGCCATTGATTGGTACGGATGATCCGAGTCTTGGTTTCCGGTGACAGATCCTTATACTCAAAAGATCTTTTCTTATTCCTTCATAGCTGCATTTCCAAGTCTCAGCCTTTCCCTCTGATTTCTTGGATGCAATCTCCATTTGGATTGATGATTTAACCAAGACACCAAAAAAACCTTGATCATTTTGATTCCTGTTTTGACAAAATTAAGGTTTTGTAACTCTTCTGTAGTCATTATTTTCGTATTTTTGATATACTCTTATCCTTCTTTTGCACCTTTGTCTGTTGTCGTATCAACTTACTGCTCTTTTCTGCCAGTAATGTGGTGATATCTGCATTTCTCCAATTATTAATATTTCTTTCACCAGTTTCAATTATTAATATTACTTTTCACCAGTTTCATCCTCTTTTGGCAGAATTTATTGTATGTTTGGGCTATAGATTAATCAGATAGGGAGATAAAATGCAGCACAAACCCCTTTGCTGGGAAAACCATTTTGCTTGTCTGTATTCTGCCCTAATGGAACCCTCTTGTGCAGGGTATGAGTTACACATCAGGACACTCAAATGAGGTGACACACCGAATTCTTCTCGAATAATCCATAACTTTTCATGATCCACACAGTCGGAAGTTTTATTGTAGTCTATAAAATAGAGACTGATTTTGTTCTGAAATTCTTTGGGATGCTCCAGTAGCTTACTTGTATTTGTGATATCTTCAGGGTGTTTCATTTCCTAAATCCAGCTTGAACATCTGGCATTACTCACTGTAGAACTCTGTTTAAAAACCTTGAGCATCACTTTGTTTGCATTGAAGAATAATGCAGTAGTCCAATAGCTAGTGCAGTCTTTGAATTTTTTTTTTTTTAATGAAGATATATATTGAACATCTTCCAGTCTGTGGGCCATTGTTCTGTGTTACTTTTATTCAGGGGAAGGTTTTATGCTTTTTCTTAAAATTGTAATTTTCTCCCCCAAAACAACCGTTCAACATTCCCTCTAAGTTTCTGTCCCGCTGCATGGCAGCTTTGCTCTGTGTGTGCAGAGGTGGGCAGGGCTTCATTCAAAATGGGAAGTAAACAAAGAGGCTGTTGGCTATCCGTGTGCAACCCCAATGGAGCTTTGGGCAAGTGCGCACATTGGATATCAGAATGCTACTTAATAAGCTAATGAATAATTAAGAGCATTACAGTTGATATAGAATCACTGCAGATCATTCTTTTTCAGCCTAGTATCCTTCAGAACCTTTAGTTTGTACCTTCTTTCATTTGTTAACATTGGCCATTTGGATTGGGACTCCATGTTGTGGAAGGCTGCTGTAGATCTTAACTAATAAAAGCTAAGATCTTTGGTTGTGAATTGGATAGGTATTTTATTAAAATATTTCTTGTTGTTGTGTAGTGTATAAGCTAGTGAACTAAATCGATAACCTCTAGCCAAAATACATGAATTACATTCTTATATGCCCGGTTTCATGTGCACGTAAGGCACTTATGGCCAAGTAGCATTGTTTATGGCAGTGGTTCCCAACTTTGGGTCCCCAGATGTTTTTGGACTAAAACCAGGATGGATGGATTTGATTTATATCAAAGAAATAAGATTTTTTGATGGTTTAATTTTTTTTAAAAAATTAGTGTTTAAATCCGTTTTATTTTTATCCACTTACACTAAAACTCCCAGAATCCTTCACCACTAGCTGTGTTAGCCAGGATTTCTGGGTATTCCCAAGGTTGTGAAGCGCTGACCTATGGAAATAAATGCTTGGATCCTACTAGTGAGCATTTTAGAAAATCTGTGGGCACAACTGATATAGTTCAATGTCATTGAACTAATGACATTGACAAGGGGCATACAACTAAGCTGTCCATTGTCATCATTATTTTTTGCAGTGCAGTTGAACCATTAGTCATAGTTATTAAATAGACCCTTGATACAAAAAGACAGGGTTTGATTCCTGGTATATTGCTGAAAAATCTGTCATCATGTGGCTCTATGGAAAACTATCAGAAGCATAGTACAATACAATTAATAAAGGGCAAGAAAGGTTAGGAGGAATGGTGAAGCATCAATGATAGTTGCTGACAATGTAGCTAAAGGAAAATTTTCCCAGTAGGAAATCATGACATGGTGTAATATGTTGTGTGTTGTTGTTCATTTGAATTATATTTAATTTTCAGACCTGCTAAGGACCAGATGATTTTTATTATGTCTGGATACATAAAACCATAGAATTCAGAAAAATAAGCATTCAGAGAGAGGTGTATTTCCTTTTTCACATTACTGTGTATAATATATGTGTTGCATATTTTCATTTGAATTTTGTGTAGCTAAAATAACTTCTTTGTTTCTTCCTTCTTCATGACAATCCATTGCTGTAGAAGCTTGCTTAAATTGTATTTGACTTTAGTTTGATTCAGTAAGCAGTCTGCCTAAAGTACTTGAAGTAATGGTAGATTTTAAGCTGGGTATCAGATATGTAAGCCAGCAAATTTTGCAGTTGCTCTGGGAAAACAAGAAGAAATTAATTTTTATATTGTCATATGAAGAGTTGGTGTTGTAAGGTAACTCCATCATCTGAAGTTCTGTTTTATTTCACTTCAGTGGTTAATTTGTTAGCAGTCCTTACTGCTACATTGAACTCCAAACATACGTTGTGTAAATGCAAAGTGATTGTGGTTTTTTCTGTGGGAAAATCACAATGAGTGAGAATCTTGGTAGAAGAAGAGAAATTGCATGTTAAATACATAAACATGGGCTCAATCAGATGCAGTAGATATAATGGATTGGGAAGACACGGGTTCACATCTCTACATAGCCATGTCCCCTTGGGTTAATAACTGTCTTTTAGTTTGGTGGTTTTCATATGATTGTTAAGGGGGAAATATTAATTTTTTTAAAAAACAAGACTGTGTTTTCATTTGCTGGAAAACAAGTTGTATCAGTAAAGGAATTACTTTTATATGCCCCTGTCAAATCTCAGTGTAAATCTGAGCACAGTTTGCTTTTAGTTATGAAGGTGGCACTTGTACTGTATTTCTTGTCACACACGAGTTTGGTAAATTCAGCTTGGTGAAAAATAAAATATTTGACTTTATAACTGGCGGAAATTTGCCACTGAAATTTGTACAGATTTGTGTCATTATAAATAATAGGATTCTGGCCAGAGAATCAGTGTTGAAAACTTAATGTTATTGAAGTGAAATGTCTGCTTGATGTTTCAACCTTTTCTTTGGTTTTCTTTCCTGCAGATCTTGGATCTCTCTTTGATTTGGAACATGACTTACCAGATGAATTGATCAGCTCCGCGGACCTGGCACTTACCAATGGTGGTGACATTAATCAGCTGCCAATGAGCATTGGTATGGCACAAGATGCTGCTTCTAAACACAAACAGCTGTCTGAACTGCTACGGGCTGGTAGTTCACCAAATCTTAATATGGGAGTTGGTGGGCCATCCCAGGGCATGACTGCTCAGCCCCAACAAAACAATCCTGGAATGGGAATTTTAAATAGTATGGCACAGGCAGGGTTGACATCTCCAAGTTTGGGGATGGGTACAAGTGGGCCCAACCAAGGTCCATCAACTCAGTCTGCTGCAGGAATGATGCCAACAGTAAACAGTCCAGTAACTCAGCCTGGAATGGGAATGAATGCAGGAATAAATGCTGGCATGAATCCTGGTATGTTGGCTGCAGGAAATGGACAAGGAATAATGCAGGGGCAAGTTATGAATGGTTCAATAGGAGCTGGAAGAGGACGTTCCAACATGTCATATCCAAATCCAGGAATGAGTAGTGCTGGTAATTTGTTGGCTGAGACGCTGCAGCAGGGTTCTCCACAAATGGGAGGGCAAGCAGGCTTAAGAGGCCCACAACCTGGTGGAACAATTAACAAGGTAAGACAAAAATATTTTTTATAATACTAAGTGTTTAAAGCATGGCGATAAAAGGTAAAATATTTGAAAATATTTTCCTTTTCAGACACATCCAGATTGGTCAGAGGTAAGCAGTGGAATTATGAATGAATTTTATGGTTGTATGTAAGCTTGTCATTGACTAGTAAGAGAAGCTTAGTTAGTGTGAAAACAATTACTGAAAATATTTGTCTATAGTCAGAACACAACATGCAAAACAAAGTTTTCAGCTGCTTTCTCACCTACAGAATGATAGTACATGTGATGTTAAAAATAATACATGATGTTACATGTGGTGGTAAAGATAATTATGTGTTTTAGTTAGAGAGAGTGTTCTGTTGATGCTGAAATACTCTAAAGAACTATATTATGTTTCCAAACAATGGTCATAATCCTCTTATCTTGTTATATTTGCATAGTAAGAAGTTATGTAACTTTTGGAAGCAAATTGCTCCAGGTTAAGAAATCACCATACTGTATATGTTTTCAGTAGTACAGTGGTGCCTCGCTTAGCAACATTAATTCGTTCCGCAAAAATCGCTGCAGAACGAAAACGTCGCTATGCGATATTAAAAAGCCCATAGAAACGCATTGAAAGCCCTTCAGTGCATTCCTGTGGGCTTAAAACTCACCATTGAGCGAAGATCCTCCATAGCACCGCCATTTTCAGTGCCTCTAAAGCGAGGAATCCGTCCCTAAATACAGCGGGCGGCCATGTTTTTTCCCCGGTGGCCATTTTAAAACCGCCGACCAGCTGTGTGAAAATGGGGGCTTTGCGACGATCGCTTCCCTGCAATCATCGCAAAGCAAAAATACCCCATAGAGAACATTGCAAAGCGATCGCTTTTGCGATCGCAAAAACAGCGTTGCTAAGCGATTTCGTCGCTAAACGGAGCAATCGCTAAGCGAGGCACCACTGTATATTGAGTTATATGACTTGGTGTACAGCTAATCACATGTACTTTAATTTCTTAACTGGTGAAAATTTGCTTCTAAAAGGTATGCCATTTGTATAGATATGCAAGAGGGCCAGAATGTTTATGTCTTTTGGGAGAGGGGGAGGCAAAGGGGCTTATATTAGGTGGCTCTGTGACTTTATGTTTGTGTGTTCAGAATTTTCCTTCTTGAGTTTTTAAATAGTAATCAGGTAAAGATACTGAAAATATTTATCACAGTTATTGACTGTGATTGCTGATAAAATATTCATAACCAGTTTGCCTATGAATACAGATGCTGCTGGAAATCTGGTTAGGCAGGTTCTGCCTGTGCACTGGGAATGATGTCATCATCATTAGCAGGTTGCCACTGATTAAGTACTTGCTTTTTTATTTTGGAATGTGCACAAATTTGTCTTTACATGCAAACCGGATTGCATCCTGAAATATATATAAAAAAGAAAGTCTTTAAACAGTGGCAGTCTGCCACTGATGATAACATCATTCCCATTGAACAGGCAGAGTGGTGGAACAGGACTTTGATCTCTGGAGCCAGTGGACAAGGTGAATGTTTCTTGGAGTATTCAGGGAGATATTGTCAGATGATAGACTAGAGTGACCTTCTGGTACGATGATTATGGTTATTCTTACGTTATTCAAAATTGGCCTTGTTGTATAGGTTATGACAAATCAAGCTTGGTGCTTTCACTAGTGAAAGTAAGACAGTTCACAGTGAAGGTTAAACAAGAAAACTAGATCCATTAGAAATACTGTTGTTCTAGAGAACATGTGTTCTTCTTTTGCCAGTGTTACAGATAGTTCTATCAAAATACGTACTCTGGGTAGCTATTTTGAAACAAGTGTTCAAGAAATACGTATAGGGAATTTGTCTATTTGGGCACATATTTGATTTGCATATATAACAAGCATTCAGCTCAATGGAATTGTGTGTGTGTTCATGCCCATAGCATGCAACAGTGCTCATTATACTGAGTGATAGCTATAGGAAGCATGTCAAGTTCAAAAGTAACTACACAGAACAGCAAACAGAGGAATGGAGAAATCTAAATAAAATTGATGTTGCATCTGCAGAAGCCTAAATGACCTGGTAAAATAGTTTTTTACTGATGCAAGTCCTAGAGATCTTGACACAATATTGAATTGAGACTGACACACACAAACCAACATTGACTTGCTACTCAGTTAATGGACACTCCCTTTCATTTGCCTAGCAGCAGAATGAAAGTAGCAAAAAGAGGATTTTACAATTGTGGGTTGTTAAAACTTGGATGCATTGAAATCTGTTTATGGTGGATATAACATCTAGGAAATACATTGAAATTTTTCAGGCTGGTTTTTCAGTTGCAGCTCCTGTTTCCATTTGAGCCATTCCGAAAAGTTGAACAAAATAATAGAACAGGACAGTCTGTGGTACCTGTAAAGTAGCTTCCTGGTTTTGGTTAAATTAAGTTGTTTCTAGATAGATTTTATTTTTTAAATTTATTTCAGCAGATGAAGAACTTGAAATACATATTTAAACAAATGACATTGTTTACTTTAAATGCTGTTTATTTTATTTAACATCTTTTAAACCATACTTTATAATATCTGGACAAGATGGCTCTCAAGAAAGCCATGGGAAGAATATCAAAATTAATATAAGCTACCGTGTTTCTCCGATAATAAGACACTGTCTTATTATCTTTTGGGGGAAAGAAAAGGGCAGAGGGCTTATTTTTGGGGGAGGGCTTATTTTAATGACCCATCATTAAAATAAGCCCTCCCCCAAAAATGCGATCTGAAGAGAAACCAGAGCATTTTCCCCCGAAAGCTGGCGACAGCCGCACCAGCAGCGGCGGCGGCGGCGGCGGCTACTTGGGCTCGGCCAGGGAGGAGACGGAGGCTGGGGAAAGGCAGCGGCTGAGAAGAACTGGGCTTCTCCTTCCTGCTTTCCTGCTTGGCTCCTCTCACTTTCTGGCTCTCTGCGAAGCCCTCACCACTGTGGAAGCGAAACGAGGAGGAAGGGGAGCCAAAAAGGCGGGCTTTGCCGGGAAGGGGGAAAACACAGCGAGCGAGCGTGCCTGCTCGGCTTGCAGGCAATGCTCCTCGCTTTGCTGCCTTGGTCGCCTCCTCCCCTCCGCCTTGAAGCTTTTGTTCTCCTCCTCTCTGGTCCGGGGGCAGGAGCGCCCGCGCGGCGCCCGCGGGGCTCGTGCCTCTCTCTCCCTTGCGCGCCGGGCAGGGGAGTTCCAGGCGGAGGAGGAGCTCGCGCGGCTGTTGGCTCCCGGGATCCCGTTCGGCGCGCCCTGAGACGAAAGCACTGCCATGAAGGGCGAAGCTCTGCTTTCTCCCTACTGCATTCTGCTCTGCTGAAGGGATGTTTTTTCGCGCCCTCGGTAAGCTTACCCAGGGCGCAAGTAGGGCAACAGGGCTTATTTTCGGGGGAGGGCTTACTTTAGAGGAATCCTACAAATTAAGGGGAGGGCTTACTTTCGGGATAGGTCTTATTATTGGAGAAACACGGTAGTGGCAGTAATAAAATGGAGATCTTGTCTTATGATGAAACAAAACAACTTGTAAGTCAGAACTTGTCAGCAGTCCTGTAGAACTGCGGTCCCCAACCATTTTTGGTCCATGGACCGTCTGGGGAAGTCAGGGCACCCCCTGTGCTCGTGTGCATGTGCGAACAAGGCTCTCTCACACGAGCGCGCCCACGCGAGTGCCGCACCACCGTTTGCATTTGAGCGTGCAGTGCGCTCGTGTACATGCACAAATGGCGGCACGGCGCTTGTCTGGGCCACCCCTGCATTTACGCGCATGTGCCGACAGTGGTGCTGTGCACACACAGGCATGCTGGAGCGCACACGCAGGCACAAACAGGCAGTGTGGGGGTGAGTGCATGCAGGGGTGGTGCGGGAGGTCTGTCTCGGTGTCCTGGTCTGGCTCAGGCCACAGACCAGCACCAGGCTGCGGACTGGGGGTTGGGGACCTCTGCTGTAGAAGATACAGAACATTACAGTAAATAAACATTACTTGAGGATTTTCCAGGGAGCTTGTGATGATGGGATTTGACAAACATTGGGTAGAGCGGGTGGCATATAAATCAAATAAATAAATATATAAATAAGTTGGTAATGCATTTCAGACTGTGGAATTGCAAAAGGAAAGATTGCCTTCCTCATCCATCAGCCTGACTTTTGTCAAAGACTGATGGCTAAGTACTGTATGTATTTGTCTGGAGAAAGTCCCAAATTCTGTTCTTAGCTCCTTTCTAGACCAGGAAAGTCAGGGAGTAATGGAGTCATCAGGGTCAACTTCCTTTGTTCTAGATACAGAGCCCCTCTTAATTCTTGGCTCTATCTTCTAGAGAGCAGAGGTGTCTTTGCTGTTCAGCCTTACTTGTTTAAATTCTCATGTTGTCTTTTCACTTTCCTCATTTTACCAGTGTGTTAATTAGAATTAGATTATTTGTTTTCCTTTTCATGCAGAGTAGGCTCTCATTTGAGACCTCTTCTAGTCACTGCAGAGGCAGGACCTAACATAATGACACATTTGATACCCTTTCTTGTTCTGTTGTATTCATATACTCAAGTAATATGTACTGAACAGTATTGAATTTAGATTAGGAGACCTGAGTTCCAGTCTTACCTCATCTGTTAGAATCCAGCACTTTTCTAATTCTCTTCATTGTCTGTCAGAAAAACTATGAGAATATTTTTATTTTTATTTATTTTTAATTCTTAGCTTGATAGTCTTGTTTGGGCTTAATGTGTAATGCACTGCATTTTGAAAACCTTTTGGCTGTAGTTCCAAATTGTAACCTTACAACCAGTCCCTATTGTGTAATACTTCAGGAAATATAAAACAGTTTGGCACAGATGTGTATACAGTGCAAAGTAGGGTTTACTGCTTGGATTCTGGAACATCTGTATGGATTGCAGGTAACAAACTCGTTGTTCACCCAGTTTGCATGATCAAATATAAGATTTTGCTGTAAGTGCTGAAATGTTTCACTTTGAATGATGCTTGTCATACCTGCCAAAATATTTCTTCTCAGGAAGACAGCGGAGATCCACACATTGTCCCTCCATGGTTTTAACACTTCAACTCTCCTATACACTAAACACCACTGTTGTAAAAACAGTCACACTCTCCTTCCATTGCAGAAAAGAACAGAGTACATCCAGCTTTTCCTTTTATGTCTCCAAACAGCAAGAATATGACAGTTCTGTAATAAATACAGTCATGTACCATCAAATCAATTCTGACTTATAGTGACCCTTTGCAGGGTTTTCCAGGTGGATAGTACTCAGAAATGGTTTACCATTCCCTTCTTCTGGGGGGATCCTGGAACTGTGCAGCTAGCTTGCCAAAGGCACACAAACTGGCTCTACTCACAAGTGACACTGGGGGGTCAAACTTCCAACCTCTGGTTCTACGGTCAGATACTTAAACCACACTGAGCTATCCAGCCAGCTAACAATTCTATAGCTTTCTTTAAAAGTGCAGTGCTAATGTGAATCCCATGGGAAAATCCTAATTACATGGCTCCTACAGGAGAAAGAGAACAAAGTAAAGATTCTCGAGGTCAGGGATGGGCAATGGGTGACCCTGCAATGTCAAAGGACTCCAGTTCCCATCAGTCTAAGCCACTTCACAGAAAGGTGAAGAGAGGTACAGAAAGATTATAGCAGTTGCAGTTAATTAATATTTAAGGGTTGCATATTTCCAATCCTATATCTGGCATAAGGTTAATGCAGTTTTATGGCAATATAATTAGTGGTATATACCATATATATATAACACTATACAGTGGTGCCCCGCTTGACGACGTTAATCTGTTCCGTTAAAATGGCTGTTAAGTGATATCGTCATCAAGCGAAAGAAAAAACCCATTGAAATGCATTGAAAACTGGTTCAATGTGTTCCAGTGGACGAAATACCTCATCGTCCAGCGAAGATCCTCCATAGGGGAAGCCATTTTCAATCGCTGTCTTCCGGAAATAGGTCCGGAAAACAGCGGGTGGCCATGTTGAAAACCCAACGATCAGCTGTTTTTGATCGTCAGGAAGCGAAAAATCGGTTCCTGAAGTAGGGAACCAATCGTCGTGAAGCGGATTTTCCCCATTGAAACATCATTTTGCGATTGCAATAGCGATCGCAAAAACCTCATTGTTGAGCGATTTCGTTGTCTACCGGGGTAATCGTCAAGTGGGGCACCACTGTGTATTTATCAACTTTGATGGCAGAGGCAAAAGTTGCAGCTGGCAGCCTCGTCATGCTCCTCTCTAGAGAAGACAAGAAATATTATTTATTCATTCATTTATTTATTTATTTATTTATTTATTTATTTATTTATTTATTTATTTAATTTTATTTATATCCCGCCTATCTAGTCAATAGACCACTCTAGGCGGCTGAAAGAAATTGGTGAGGTGGGAAACATGCCTGGTCGCCTGCCATTTATGGTATTTCAAGTATTGTAAAACAATCAGTTACTATCCTGCATTCCTGCCAATGTAAGCTCTAATTTTCAGCCCCACTGGGCAGGTCCCTGCCTCTCTCTTGTGTGACTTCTCCCCTGTATACATGTGCAACTGCCCCTACCCCACACAGGATGTTCTGTTGCAACCAAAACCAAAGGGGCTACCCGGAGGGAGGTGGAATTGTGCGCAGATGCTTGCCTTAGAGGGAACCTTGACTCCTGAAACAAGTGTGTCTCAGGAGTATACCTGGATGCCTATACAGTGGGGTCTTGACTTAAGAACGGCTCGAGTTAAGAACATTTTGACTTAAGAACCACTCTCATAGGAAAATATTGACTTGACTTACATACTTAGATTTGAGTTACGAACTGAAAAAAACCCACGTGGGAGGCAGGGAAAGTGCACAATTTGAACTTTCAGTTAACTGTTGGCCAGTGAAAAGGGTGCCTGTCTGCTTCCTCACTCCTCCCAGCGTTTAGAGAGTGGATTGGGAGACAGTCTTCAGACTGCCTGGTACTGTACTGCCTGGACTGTATTTTCCCTACCTTCCCTGAACCTTTCTTGACCTAAGAAAAAAAGCAACAAAATATCCCCCTCTAGTGGTCGAAGGCAGAATAGCAGCTTCCCATTAGTTTCTATGGACGGAAAAGAGCAGATACAGATCAAATGGTTTTCAATGCATTCCTATGGGAAATGCAGATTTGACCTGCAAACTTTTTGACTTGAGAACCGCCTTCCAATACGGATTAAGTTCTCAAGTCAAGACCCCACTGTAATGTACAAAGCTGCTTTTGTAGTAGTATCAACAGCATTGTAATAACATTTCAAGAAACAGCCTTAGTGCAACTTGTTACTCTGTACAGTGGTGCCTCGCTAGACGATGATAATCCGTTCCACTGAAATCGCTGTTTAGCGAAATCATTGTCTAGCGAAAAGCATTTCCCCATTGGAATGCATTGAAACCTGTTTAATACGTTCCAATGGGGAAGAATTATCGTTGTCTAGTGAAGATCGGCCATAGGAAAGCCACTTTGCAAACCACCAATCAGCTGTTTAAATCACTGTCTTGCAAAGCTTAGGTCCTGAAAACACCTGTTTGGGAGCGTGGAGGGAGCTATAAAAATCATCGTCTAGCGAAAATTGGTTTGCGAAGCAGGGACCAAACATTGTCCAGCGAAATTCCCCCATAGGAATCACTGTTTTGTGAATCGCTATAGCGATCGCAAAAAGCCAATGTCTAGCGAAAAAAGCAGTCATGCAGGGTAACTGCGAGGCACCACTGTACTTTGAAATAAAGTGGTGCCTCGCTTAACGGGCGCCTTGTTTAACAACGAATCCGCATAGCACCAATTTTTTTGCAATGGTATGTGTGATCACATAATGATGTTTCTAATGGGAAAATATCGCTTTGCGATGATCGGTAAGCTGTTTCGCTTACCGATTTTCGCATAACAATGTTTTCCCAACAGCTGATCGGCAGTTCCAAAATGGCCGCCGGGTAAAAAAAATGGTCGCCTGCTGTGTTTTCGCGCCCATTCCTCGCTTACTGGGCAGCGAAAATGGCAGCCGTATGGAGGATTTTCGCATAAAGGTAATTTTTTTGCCCATAGGAACACATTAAACGGGTTTTAATGCATTCCTATGGGCTTTTTTATTTCGCATAGCGATGAATCCATATAGCGACGATTTTGGCTGCACGGATTATCGTCGCTATGTGGGGCACCACTGTACAAAGCAAAAGGGTTTTGCAAGGAACAATGTTCTTTGAAAGCTCTTTGGAGCCAGTTGAGACACACAACCTCAGATGCTAAGAACTTCAGCCTTGGTCCTGTACTGTTCTGCAGCCTGGTGTGGTGTAGGTCATCCCATTCAGAACAGGTAGACATAGTGAAAACTGCAGAAGCATTACTGGATGCCTTGTTGTTCTCATGTGGGCCCATCATACAATTTAAGCTCTCCCCACTAGGTCTCTGAATCTGCTGCAAATGTGCTTCATTATGAGGGATCCATTACACATCCCGTTGTCCCTTCTCCCTCTCCACTACTGTCATACATAAGAACCCAGTGGTCCCACCACAGTGACCTTTCCTTACAGAGTAGCACTTTCCTCTCCTATCTCTGAGCAGAGATGGGGAAGAGAGAAGATGATTGTCAAAAGGATGATTGGCTGGGGCCAAACGCTGGTGCTCAAACAGGAATCTTTGAAGCAGGAATTTCCTCACCCCGTCTCCCTCCTTCAGTGTTCTGTAACTGGTCAAAATGGAGGCTTCTGATCTACATTATGTGATTGAGACACACATATTTCAGATTCAGCTAGAGAGAAATGTGAACTCTTAGTCCTTCTGCTTCCCTACCCTACAACCATAGGTTGTCCAACCAAAAGCTTTGTCACATCATGCTCAACAAGGTTCACAATCTGGACAAGCCGCAGACTTACATGAAACTGGGCCTTCTTGGGCTGAGCAATAAAGGAGCGTGGAGGTACTCCCAACTGTCACAGGAGTTGCTATTCCTTAAATTCCCTACATTTTTCCATAAGATCCTCAATACTGAATGGCAAGGGTGTGTATGCATGTCTTCTGTTTCTTCCAAAGAAGCATTTTTAGTTGCTAATGTAGATCAACTGAAGGTGTCATCTCTCAGTGACCCAGTGGTGATGCTCATGCCCAAGACAATGGTGATTCAGGGAGAGGACTATATATTTCACTCTATCAAATGAAATTCAAGGCAGCCATGATGCATGTGCATGAACCTTGTTTCATTCTGTTAAGTAATCAGTGTCTAGTTACCTTCAGCTTCTTTTCTTTGGGCCAAGACACTGCTTTTGGATGTTCTCCCAATATGTGTCACCAAAAGGAAGATGTGAACAATCGGGCTAGATCAGCAGAATTCCTCACCCAAGACAATTTTCCTCCAGAACCATTGCCTCCAGAGTGGTCATTTGCTAAGGCCTGTGGCTCAGTCTCTTTTGCAGATCCTTGACTATGAATTTATTTATTTATTTATTTATTTATTTAGTTAGTTAGTTATTTAGTTATTTAGTTATTTCCCACCTATCTAGCCAACTCAGGACAACTCTAGGCGGCTAACATCATCAGATAATAAAAGTTTATATACATACAACAGCGTAAATAATAAAAACTTTACCAAAATAGAAACCAAGTGCAGCGGAAAAGAAAACAGCAGAATCTAAAAAGAAAAGAGGTTTCTTTCATCAGCATCCAAGAAAGATAACACCAAGGCCTAGTGAAAGTCTGTGTAGTCCTTTCAGATGCAAGTGAGCTCATCTTGTTCTTGTTTTTTTTTTTTGCACCATTAACACAGTTGACCAACTACTACCAGTCTAGAAGGTCTGTATTCTAAACCCCCCTCCCATCTGGGAAAGGGGCACAGTTGGGAGACCAACCTTAAAAATGACATGAAGTGCTCAATGGTAGGAGGATCCTTGCAGCCCTTGGCCTTTCTGATTGTAATACCCTATTTCCCCAAAAAGAAGACCTAACCTGAAAATAAGCCCTAGTATGATTTTTCAGGATGCTCATAATATAAACCCTACCCCAAAAATAAGCCCTAGTTAAGTGAAACCCTGCCCTCCACCATTGCACAGCAACTGAAAGAAAATGACATTACTGTATTTGAATAAATATAGATTGTTGTACATTTAAAAAATCCCCTGAAAATATGCCCTAATGCATTTTTGGAGCAAAAATTAATATAAGACCCTGTCTTGTTTTCGGGGAAACATGGTAATGTGCTGGCAAATCAGTTCTGACATACGGTGACCCTTTTCAATATTTTCTAGGTAGAAAGTATTCAGAAATGGTTTCCCATTTCTTTCTTCTGGGGGCATCCTGATGTTCTGCAGCTTACTCAAGGCAACACACACTGGCTCTTAGGATGACTCCCAACCTCTGGCTCCATAACCAGATATTCACTGAGCTATTCAGCCAGTTAGGAGCCCATCATGTCGAGCAGATGGGTTCTTGAAGCATTGTGACTTGGTTGCATTCTCAGATTCTGCACAGTGTTGAGTGGTAGATATCTTCCAGCTTTCTGTATCTGAGACATGGACAAGCATGCCAGAACATCGATCGTAAAACCTAGGTGACCTGTGTGGTATTTCAGATACCTTGGACCCTAGTTTTTTAGTTTTATAGAAAAAAACAGCACTTTGAATTGTGCCCAGTAAAAGATTGGCAGGCTGTGAAGCTGTAGTAATAGGGGAGTTAAGTGTTCCCTCTAACTAGCCCTATCTAACAAACTGGCTGCAGCATTTTGGACCACTGCTAAGGCATCTGTCACCATACCCAGATCACACATCTGAAGGAAAGGGTGCAGCTGGTGCACTAGTTTTCACTGAGCAAATTCACTCTTGGCAATTGGTGAGATCTCAGCATCCAGGCTCAGAGATGAATCCATGAGCACACCCAAGCTATGGACCTATGTTTTCAAGGGAAGTGTAGTCCGATCAAGAAGAGGCCAAATCTCTTTTCCTTCAGCTGCCTTTCGATTGATTAGGAGCACCTCTGCTTTTTCTGTATTAAACTTTAGTTTACCCACCCTTATCCATTTTGTTACTGATTCAGAATAGGAACTGCTTCACTGGATTTACAGTAGATGGGGGGGGTAGAATTGGGTGTCATTCACATATTGGTGACTCTGTATATCAGTATACTGGTGGCATTGAATTCTCAAAACTCAGGACAACCTCGCCTATGAATATGTTAAATAGAAGGGAAGTGAAACAGAACTCCCAAGAGATACCACACATCAAATGCCAGGGCACCAAACAGGGGCCTCATCAGCATAACCCCATTTCAGAGGTTAGCCAGGTCTTTGATATGCCAAGGTGGCAAGAAACTCCCCAAGAAAGAGTCAGGAAACCATTCAAATCTATCAGTTCTTTGGGCAGCCCATCTTAATAAGCACACCACTTACAGAGGCTTTGCTGACTTTAAGCCCCACCAGGGTTGTGAGTGGGTGAGCAAGTGAATCAACAAATGAATGATACCATTTGTGATGGACCCATGGTCCTCTTGACAAGACTGCCTTGGCATGGATATTGAAGTCCTCCAACATAATAAATCAAGGGGACTCTCAAGGAAATGCATTCCTCTGCAAGCTGATGAAGACTTTAGTGAAAGCTGCTCCTCAGGTGCATAAAAGAGGACAGGCAGTAAATGGCAACAAAAGTAGAATAATAAAAGGGGTAGGGCGATACCATTAGAGGGGAAGCGCAAGGATTGAGTTGCAGCAGGAAGTCATCCTAATAAATTCTGCAGTATGTTTGGCATCCTCAGCCTTATCACATGATTTTCAAGTGTGATGTTACTTTGTGCAACTCTCAGGTGCTGCCCGTGGCAAGGTGTGTGGCTGAAACTCAGCAATTGGAGTGAAGGTCATGTTTTGCCCTATATCAGTGACTTTACCTGGGCAGTACCAGAGACCAAATTGGACATGTATGTATTCACCATGACATAATTTTTATTGTGATTAATAGAAAGTTCCCTCTACCTGCTGCAGCAGACCAAGTGCTTCAGAGTTTTGATCTAAACCTGACAAAGAGAAGGCTTTTCTGTCTGAGGAGCTTCAGCTCGGACCCATTTTTCTGTCTGCCCAATCAGATGAGAGAAAAGGTATTCTTGTGCACCAGTCAAGCCTGGGTTGCCCTGTTTGTCCCTGCCACTTTACCCATGCCTCTCCATTGATGACACAATAGCTTTCATCTTTCCAAAGGAATTCTCATGAGAAACTGGGCAAAAATCCTCACTGACTTTGATCACCATGGATGTTAGCCTACCCTGGTGAGGAAAGTACCAGCTTGCTCATTTGGCTCAAGCTTTAAGCAACATGTCTCCATCCAAGTTGTCTTGTGTGCGGACAACATTAGTGAAAGTTTACACCAACAAACAGGGTAATAGGCACTCATGGGATGTGTAGTAAGAAACAAGCTTCCATGGATCACCGTTGTCATCTCCAGTTATGTAATAGGGGAACAGAGAGACCAACTGACTAAATAGAATTACAGTAGGACCTTCATATCGGCAGGATCAGTATCTGCGGTTTCACTTATCCATGGTCTGAAAATATTTAAAATATTAAAAGAAAAAAAAATCCAGAAAAAATATTTTACATGTATTACCAGAATCGGCCACTAGAGGGAGTCAGCAACCATACTCTGAATACTTGTTAATGTAGAATGCATAGCACAGTCTCTGGTAATGCATGTGTAAATATTTTTTTGTTTTTTTGTTTTCCTTTTATCATTCTATATATACTATACAGTGTACACACACAGACAGAATATATGTGTGTGTTTGTGGGTGGAAGTGTTTGCTATTACCCAGTTTTCAGTATCTGCACTGGGACTTGGAACCAATCCCTAGCAGATATGGGGGCCCTACTTTATTGTATGGTAAGAGAATGGTCCTTACATCATCAGATTTTTCATTGGATCTGTGAACAGTGGTGCATGTGCCTTTTCCACTGAGTCTTAGGTCAAAAGGTTTGTTTACTACCCGGATCACCATAGGGAAGCTATGAATGCTCTAGAGTTTGCTGGCCTCTGGGGCTACTATAAGCCTTTCCCCCTTCTAACAAATGTGCTGGGCAATATAATGGTCGTATGAGGGAGGTCATGATGTTGACCATCCATCGGCCTTAGTTCTCAGAATAACATATCCCTCCCTGGGAACTTCTTTGTCTGGACATACTCAGCCAAGATCTTCTGAGTCTCCTGGATTCATTGCGTTATAATTCCTTTGCCTGAAGGTTGAATAGCAACACTTCTTAGACAGTAGCTTGCAGGGAAATGTAGTGATTGCCATGTTGGCGCCAGGCAGATATTGACCAATAGAATGTACCAGGTCACTTAAATGGTCTTCTGGAGATGATGCAGGCAGAAAGGTACCCTCCCTTCTAGTCTTGGTTTCCTGACAGATTTGGGCTCTCCAGGATATCCTAGAACAGGGTCTTCATGCAGGTGCTCCTTAGCAAGAGGTGTTGGTACTGGGCAGTATTCTGGGGCCAGCAGTCCAGCTTTGATAAATAAAATGTTTCTTGAACGGGACATTGCAGCTAGCACCACTCACAGTGTAGTGTTTTTCTTTGGGAAACCTTTACCTAGTGTTGCAAATGCGCAAAGGTATGCCTTTTGAACTCTTCTCTTCTATTTCTCTGAATGAACTAACCTGGGAAATGGCATGTCAGCCAAAAGAACTGGAACATACCAAGTGGAGTTCAGCATTTTCATCACCAATGGGTTCACACTTCAGATAGGTTACTTCTTTATCCCAAAGATGAACTCTGTGTTCCAGCACTCAAGACATTGTTCCTCCTGACCTTCCTTTTGTGGTTTTGTAGTACAAGCTAGACATGGCCGGTTCCCATAAGGTCTCTCTCAGGCATGTGATTGAGTACAGGAGGTCTGACAGACTTCCATTGTTTATTATGTTGTGTGATCAAGAGTGACGGGTATAGATTATTAGGTACCTGGTAACAGAGTACATAGTTCTTTCCTACCACTCTCAGTACAGTATAGGCCTTCTTCTGGAATTAGAGTCCATTTCATCAGGGACATTGCAGTCTCACTGTTGCCTTGTAGGACATGGAAAGAGGAGGGACCATGGACCACCTCTTCTGCCTTTATCTGGCACTTTGGACTTGATATGCGTCCTTTCAACAAAGGATGCTACACCAGGTACTATGACTCTCCTGCACACTTGCAAAGGATGGTGGTTATTGTTTGAGAACATCTCTTTGATTTTGGATTTAGTCCTTCATTTCATGAGAAATGTTGGATTTATTAAGGAGTGTCCTGATCTGTGGAAGTTGGACCCAACAACCTCCCAAACTTAGTGCCCTTTTTATGTCTATTATTTTGTGTTAAGGACTGATGTGTTCACCATCTGTGTTTGCAGGGTAAACCAAACTAGTTATGGCTTCTTCTCACTCTTCCCTGTCCAGGAATTCACAATGGTTTGTATCATGTGGAATTGTTCCTTAGTGGTTTTTTAAAAACGTTTTTGTTTCTTTCTAGAGCTCTGTTTTTGTGTTTCTGCTGAGTTCAAGTTATGTGACTGCAGTCAGTTTCTTCCTCCCTAGTTGCAGTGGAAGTTTTTTTCTTGGTCTTTTTGACTTAAGTGTGATGAATTAATCTTTTGCTATTAAGTTCACCTTCTACTGATAGAAGGACCATTCATAGTAAGGCCAAATCTCTAGCTGCTACTTCTTGAAGTGAAATATATCAATCACAGTGAGAGTTCAAGCAGTGTTTGAGATGTGGAAGAGAATGATTAGTCAAATAAAACCTCCCCTACTTAGTGCAAGAGAGGATATTAAACCTGCAGAATTGATTTTAAACTTACAGATCAATTAACATCCAGAAAAATTGGCTGGATAGGTTTGTGAGTTGAGTATCTGACTGTGGAGCCAGATGTTGGGAGTTTACTTCTCAACTGTGCCTCCCAAGAGAAAAGCCAGGCTGTGTAGCCTTGGACAAGCTGCAAAGTATCAAAAGTAACTACAGTACTTCTAATTACTCCTGAAAGAGGGTTTTCAGTCAGTATCAACTTGATGGGAATGTATGTAATTATTACTAAACACAAGGAGAGGTAAGAAAACTATAATCTATCCCTCCCCCCACCACACAGATGTCTGTTATGTTCATTTACCTATCATACGTTATTTTGAAACAATTTTGAAAAACATGATGTTTTCTCCCCTCCACTTTCACCAGTACAAGTTGTGATGATTTCTGGGAAGATCTTCATTCAGGAGATTGAGAGTTGGAGAGTAATGTGTGTTTGCCACTGTTGATTATTATATATCAGCTCACATAATAAAATTTATACGAACTAGAACTGGAACTAAATGTTTGGTTTGAAAGGAAGAACCAGGAAGTGACAGAATACCCCTTTGGACTCTTTGTACATTTATTAAACTTTTTATGGGGGAGATATTGCTCTTGTTTTCCTCTCAGATGTCTAGTTCATGAGGATATTCAGAAAGAATTATTGAAAGACTTTTATGTTAGACCTCTGATCAAACAATGAGATTTAAATGCATTCATCTCTTTCAGCGTGTTTATTGCAAAAGAGTTGTGGCATCTAAAAGACTGGTTTAAATGTTAATGTCTTGGAATGGGAGCTGGTAGCTTTTAACCTATGTTTAAATTTGATATCTTGGAATTAAGTACGTATGCCAGTTGGCCCTCTCTTGACTATTAGTGCTTTGGCACTAATAGGGAGGTATATAAATTAAAATAATAAATAAATAATAATATTAAAATGCTCCATCACCTTTGTTTAGGTCATTGCCTAACTCTTCATGATATAATTATTCATTTACTTCTGTAATTTATTGTTTTATTTATAGGTCGTCTTTCTCATGATAAAGGGACCCAAGGCGGTTATGATTGCATGTGGCCTCTCCCTTCCTGATTGCTTATGGTCCCTTTGTTTCAGATCTGCTGGAGTCAAGACCCATGATTTTGGAGCAGACACCCCTGACTAGTAGTATAACGATAGCAAAATTTTAAATGGCCTTTTCTGTGCTTTATATTTGTTCCAATATTACCCTTAAAATAGCTAGGATAGTCTTTGATTTTTAGGATAAAATAGGAAGAACGTTCCCAAATGAATGGTTATAGTATTACATAATATTCTTACTAACAATTTAGATTGGAATTTGGTTTCATAGCATCCCAAAATCCATTTTGTGATATTAATTTCACTAGACTGATTAAATAAAATGCAACATTCTCTGAACAAGCATTTGAAATCATATTCTCTTTTTAGACCTGATGTTTAAAAAAGCAAATAGAGGATCACCTGTTAAAACCATGTTGTCTGCTTGTTATCTGAAGAGTTAATGCGGAAGAAGTTACATCAGGTGTTAGATTTTATCCAGAACAGCCTCTAGGTTTGCTGGGAATGAGAAAGACCATATAAGACCAAACAAACAAACAAATAGAAACTCCACTTTGAAAATATGAACAACCTCTTCAAAATTCAAAACTTTCTTTTTTGTAGCATTTTATCCAATAGAAGCTTTGTCTTAGAGTACTTCCACTCTAGCAAATTGGTGGCTCTAATTGTTCTATTTATTTATTTATTTATTTTATTTATATCCCGCCTATCTAATCAACCAAGATTACTCTAGGCGGCTTACTTGTTCTGATCCCCCCTTTAACCTAATGTGGTCCTATAGAGAGCTGCTGCCAATTTACGTATGATAGTGTGCTGGATGGATCATCACGTGTTGTTTTGTAGGGTTCATTTAGAATCATTGATAAGGATGGAAGAACAAAATTTTGACCCCCTCCACAATTATGTGCGTAATATCATTTTCTGTTGTGAGCCAAGCCACCAAGGAAAACAAACCATGGTTTCATAAGAAAACTAATATTTTTTTATATTATATATATATAATATAATATAACATAATATAATATAATATACTTTATATTTTATTGTAGTTCTGATGAATGCCTGACCCAGTATTCCTTTAGATAGGGACTGGTAAAATGGCTAGTCTCCACCAAATAAAAGCCCAAGATAGTAAATACAAATACAAAATTGTCAAATATATATACATATATATGAAATTGAATTTTGTGACCATTTGGAATATGAGTGTAGTATGACTCTCAGCTTCTGAAATTCTGGGGATGTGAATACAGTGGTGCCCCGCTTGATGACGGTAATCCGTTCCAGCAAAATCACTGTGCAGCGAAATTGTCAAATGAAAAAAAAACCCATTGGAATGCATTGAAAACAGTGTGTTCCAATGAGGGAAATACCTGCTGGTGCAGCGAAAATCCTCCATACGACGGCCATTTTCCGCTCCCTGTCTTGCGAAATGAGGTCAGCAAAACAGCGGGGAGCCGTTTTGAGAGCCACCGATCAGCTGTTTTTAGATTGTTGTTTAGCGAAAAATCAGTTCCCGAAGCAGGGAACGGATCATCGTCAAGCGGATTTCCCCCATACAAACATCATTTTGCGATCCCTATAGCGATCACAAAATACTCATCGTCAAGCAATTTCGTCATCTAAAGAGGTAATCGTCAAGCATGGCACCACTGTACTGAGTGTGGCATCACAGGTTCCACGGAGATCCATTCCCTCCCTCCAAAACCAGCCCAGTCCACTTAAGGGGCTTCACATAGTGCACACATCCATAATCTGTAACATCACACCGATCACGGAAGTACAGTAGCTTGGCTGGCGCTTCCCTGCCTCACTGTGCTGCTCACCACTCTTGCGAGGAGATGGAATTACAAGTCACCTTGCTCAGCTGGTGAGTGGTTAGCACTGCAGGGAGGTGGGGAAGTGCTGGCTGGGCTACTTCTGTGATTGACGCAACACGGACAGTGGCCCCATGCACCATGCCATGAGTGGTAAGTGGACCAGCCAGTTCTGAGGGGAGGTCCAAAGGGCCTGGCCACCTCTGGTGGCAGTATTCATATTTCTCTCCCCCAAGAGACAAATACAAATATCCCATCTCTATTCAGGATACAGTAAACTAAATTAATTGATGGCAGAGAGCCAAGTTTCATCTTTTTGAGCTGGAACAGAACTGAGGGCAGACCTGTGATCTGTGTTTCTCTCCAATCATCTGCCTTCCATAACTCACCAAAAAAAGTAGATAGGAAACTGCTGGTTTTTTTTTAAATTCTGTAGTATTTAAAAATTGGAAGTGTTTGTAGCTTAGGTGTAACTGAGCTGTTTGAAAGGAGCACTTGGCTAGTGCAGCAAGGTTCTGGTTTGGCTATTGTTCACACTGCACTAAAGAGTCACAGAAGTATTTTAAAGGAGCTTCACTCTAGAGTGAGTGTCATATGTTTGTTTCACTTTTTCAAGCAGTTATAACAGCCTCCTCCAACTTGCTGAAGGGCTGGCTGAGATTCCTAGCCTTGTGATTTAACACATCTAGAAAACACCATGCTGAGTAAGTTTGATTTATAGTATGCATAGATATTTCCTGTGAAGAGAACATTTAATTTGAAATAATTTATAGGAAAATTAGAGAACAGTATAATCTCTTTTATCATTGTTCTCAAATGTACATATTAGAAAGTGGAAAGCAATGCAGCAGATTTTTGGACAGAGAAAAAGATTGGACTACTTTCAAATTTTCCAAATTTGCAATCATATTTGTTTAATTTATACTTAGTAAAAACAGCCATTAATTTTAAATTTGCAGAATAGATGTTTCAGACACTTTATCCAAACAATTTTAGCTGTGGATTGATGTCTGATTGGGTTCTGAATCTTGTTCAAGCGGCCCCTGTGTTTGGGCGGGAAAAATAGTCGGAGGCATCTCAGAAGTTTGAACATTCTTCTTTTTATTGTTTAACAAGCTCAACTCAACTGTTTCAAAAGGGTCCATCAAACTCAACTCTGGTAGTATTCTGTAACTCTTAACTTTAACATCTGGGGTTAACAAATCACTCCTCACAGAGGGGCCGGACCAAACCACTCTCTATCTGATATTGGCCTCAGTGGAGTACTCCTCACGGCACAGGCTGTCCCACAACAGGGGTGCCTTGCCCAGTCCCCTTCGCACGGTTGGTGGGGAAAGAGGGACTGGGACGGATCACCCTCCGTCCCCCACGCTGATTGCGTGGGTACACAACCATGGTCCATTCTAAGGGTTCAAATTCTTCTCCCCTCGTGCGGTAGTCTTTCAGGTCCGGCAATAACCTACCTCCAAGCTGGAGATTAGGAAAGTCCTTCAATAGTCCATGCCATGCTCCAAAGTCTCCACTCAACTCGGTCTGTACTGCCCGTTCTTTCTTCTCCAGTACTTCCCCACCAGTCAAAATTCTGAATTCCCGCGCATTCGCATCCTCATTTATAATCTCCTCCCACACAATTGAGGGACGTGGTGGCGCGGCGGGCTAAACCACAGAAGCCTGTGCTGCAGGGTCAGAAGACCAGCAGTCGTAAGATCGAATCCATGCGATGGAGTGAGCGCCCGTTGCTTGTCCCAGCTCCCGCCAACCTAGCGGTTCAAAAGCATGCAAATGCACGTAGATCAATAGGGAACACCTCGGTGGGAAGGTAACAGCGTTCCGTGTCTAAGTTGCACTGGCCATGTGACCACGGAAGATTGTTTTCGGACAAAACGCTGGCTCTATGGCTTGGAAACGGGGATGAGCACCGCCTCCTAGAGTCGAACACGACTGGACAAAAATTGTCAAGGGGAACGTTTACCTTTACCTTAACCACACAATTAGGTCATGCTCCTCCCCTTTATCCTCGGCTAAACACACCTCCACCAACCCTTTACATGCTGCGTCGGACGGCTCTATTTCTACTAACACCCCCTCCACACAACCTTGACTCTCTTCCGGTCTCTGTTCTAGAGAGGACGGCACACTAGCCTTCTCGCCTTCACATGATGAATAAATATCTTGAGAATCTGAGAATTTTTTTTGTTGATAATTATCTTAAAGTATGACAGTTTATAGGCCTACATTTTTATTTGCATAATTTACATTTCTGTTTTTAAAACAATCATTATATCAAGCCCAAAGAAGTGTGAATTAGGGGAATGAATATGTGAGTTAGATCCAGTGTTAGTCATACTTTAAGTAGACTCTTTGTTTTCATCAGAAGTACTCCAGTATGTTTTTAGGGCGAAAGGATCAGCCAAGAAGGTACTTTTATTGTCCAGTGGATGTCTGAATGTATTCACAGTCCTCATACTGTTTCATGGAGGCTCATTCCACATTCCTTAGTAGAATGAGTGGTGTTACAGATAAGAACTGTGGGTTAGTATAGATATATATTAGGGAGAAAAATGATTTGTTTACTTAAGGTAGAGTACATTGCTTTGAAGGTGTAAAACAATATCATCATGTATTTTAAAGTACTCCTCAGTGTTTCTAGACAGGGCTAAAAAGTTGCTTGTCTGAAGCAATGGACAGCTGCTGCCAGTGAGTGCACAGTATACTAGATGGACTGGTATTCTTATTGTGGAAGTCAACTTCTCTACAGTTGTGTTTCTCATTCACTACATATTATGGTGTTCCCACAGTTGAAAATTCAACTTTTATGTGTGTTACGATATTTTAATAATCACTTAGAAATTCAGTTGTGCTTTGCAATTTTTATAAGTTTAAGAATAGAGCTATCATTTTACATTGTTGTTTTTTTAAACGGAAAGCCCACTTCAGTGTTTCTCTTGCCTGTCATTTATCTAATGCTCTTTTCTTAGAGCAGATGTGTTACAGTAGCCTGCAGGTTTTGCATTGGTACTGTAGTGTAGTAATTTGGTACTTTGTTTTAATGAGTCTGTTGCAGGTTAAATTTAATAAGAATGTGTATTCAGATTCAGAAATATTTGAATAATGTCATAGTTGGATAGTTCTGAATAAATCTGAATCCAAATTTGATAGTTCTACATATTAGTAATAATATTTCCTACTCTCTCTCTCTCTCTCTCTCTCTCTCTCTCTCTCTCTCTCTCTATCTATCTATCTCTCTCTCTCTCTCTCTCTCTCTCTATCTATCTATCTATCTATCTATCTATCTATCTATTGCATTTATATGCTGCCCATCTAGACATAGTTTACTCTGGGTGGCTCACAACATACAAGATAAAAACAATTTAAAATATACACAGTTTTACATAGATAAAAACAGAACAATATAAAATATAAAATCATAGAATTACAATTTTACCAATTAATTTGAAGCAAACAGTCCCAAGATGGCATGAATCAAAAGAAAAAGAAATAAGAATCACTTAATTGACTGAAGGGAAGGCCTGCTTGAATAGCCAAGTTTTCAGCTGGCTTTTGAAAACACCCAGCGAAGGTGCCAGCCGAATTCCGGTAGGGAGGGTGTTCCACAGCCGAGGGGCCACCGCTGAGAAGGCCCGGTTTCTTGTTTTTTCCTTCCGGGCCTCCCTCGGTCTCAGACCCCTCAGCCGTCCCTGCTGGCTGTGTCGGGTGATTCGGGTAGATCTGGGTGGGAGAAGACGATCTGCCAGATATTGAGGTCCCAAACCGTTTAGAGCTTTATAGGTAATCATTGCCACTTTGAAGTCAATGCGGAAACAGATGGGCAGCCAGTGCAGAGCAGCCAGAGTAGGGGAGATATGTTGATGTTTTCTCACCCCACTAAGAAGCCTGGCTGCCGCATTCTGGACCGTCTGAAGTTTCCGCGTCAGCCTCAAAGGTAGCCCCACATAGAGTGCGTTACAATGGTCTAATCTCGAGATTACGAGCTTCATTTACTCCTGTAAGTAAAAGGCTAGGTTTCTGCTTGCTAGAGGAAGTGAAGCCTGTTCCTCAGGCATCGTGGACTAATTTCTGGAAAATTATACTTAAAGAGAGTCTGTAGTCGTGGGGTCAGACAACTCAGTGTCTCCTGATGGGGTTTGCCATTCGTTTCCTAAGAGAAGAGGGGTAAAGTGAGAGCAAAACCTGTAATTGTTGTCTGCCTGCACCAATAAAATCTAGAAAAGTCACAGGCAACTGGAGGCATCTTTTCACATTGGTTCTTTCCAGTTAAAAGGTCGGTATAGCTACTTATAAATTTCCTAAGCATTTGCTGTCAAGATATGCTCTAGGTATGCATGCAACTGCAGCGGTTTTCTTTTCTGAACACTCAACATACATTGATGTTTGCTACACCTCATTGTATATTGTTTACTTAATACAGTTAGGAAAAAGATTCAGGAGTAGTCGATTAATACGTTGTAGGACAACAGGGAAATATATTAGATTTAGGCCCCTTTGAGGTATATTGAGCAGGGAAAGAAGATTTTGTTATAGATAGACAGACACATGTATTAAGTTAGTAGATTTTGTGTCTGTGTGTGTGTGATTTTTTTCTTCAATTGAAGGGTTTGTGTGGTGCTGTATCATGTAGCAGAATCAGATAAAGTCTTTATTGTTTTGGATAAAATCTGCCAACAATATGAAATGTGACTGTGTTAGAAGTAGGCACTTGAGGAAACCTGCAGAAATGCTGCCTGCACCCCCTGCAGCAACTATCACTGAAAAGAACAGGAGAAGGGGAGGAAAAAGGCAGCCTACAACAGCTGTTATTATTGGGCAGAATATGGGGAAATGCTGGTTAAAAATGAAAAAGAAACTTACTTAGCTACGCAGTGGTCCAGACAGAGCCACAGAGCGGATTAATATTTTATTTTACAACTCTACCTCAATCACACCACCTCTTGAAGTATAGTTAGTACTTAATCAGATAATATAAATAATCGGGGACTGTGGTTTGGAAAGAATAAAAATGTATCTCTTTATTTAAAAAAAAACCCTTCAAATTAGAAAACAAATCAAAAAAATTTCAGTGGTTATGGTATTTTAATTTGCTGGCTTCATTAATTTGGTTCAGTTGACTTGCTGGTTACATATATGCTCTGACACTGACATTACTTAATATGTTTCTAACATACTCAAAGACTCATTTCTAAAATTGACACTGAATGCTGACAGACACTGTCTGAGGTAAAAAAAAAAATTGGGAATTGACACTGAGATACAGAGGGAAACAATTGGTTAAGTTATTTGTATTCACCCAAAGTCCCTCCTAGCAAAATCTCTTAAAGACACAACATTCTGGTTGCAATTCCAGCCTCCCAAACAAAATCTGTCACCTGGCTGCTTTGTTCAGCATTGACACTATGAAAGAGCAGCAGCCACATGTGTGTGTGTGTCAGAGAGGGGAGGGGTCTGGTTCAAGGAAGGACAGATATGAAGATGACTCAGATATGTTCTAGTCATGTCTTTGGTTAATCTAGCACAGTTCTCCCAAAGAACTGTGGGCCAGAGAAGGACAAGGATGGTATCATCGCTCAGACTGACTGTCAGCTTGGGCAGTAGCAGTGCTGCTGCTTTTGTGCTTAAGAAAGAGATTTATGAAGAGCACCAGACATTGCCTTCCATATCCATGCCATGCAGCCCCATTATACACAAAGAAAGGTTTACCTTCAGCCCCCATTCACAGGAAATTTGTCATGTGTAACAGATGCTTACATGGCTGAGTGCATGTACTGCAAGAAGGTACTCAAGTACGGGCAGGACTTTGCCTTTCCAGGAGTAGTATGCTCAGCTACTTAAGATTCAGCACAGACATTGCTGCTGGCAGATGAAGTGGATACTGTACTAGGAAGGCAAATGACTTCCTCATTATGAAGGGTAAGAGCCATCGGAGGTCAGAGATTGGGCTACCAACCGAGGGAAACAGGGAGCTATATGGGTAAATAACAAGAGGTGGGAGGCAGCAAATGCCAGCCCCACATCTCAAGAATATGTCCCGGGCTACCATAAAGGAGCTTGAAGGGATGCAGGAAAAGACCTTTTGCAAACAAACACATGCCAGGTTTACTCATTGCCGTGAGAAGATGACAGCCCTGGATGACCAGCCATGCTCTCTGGTGTATGACACTCATTTCTATAGGTTTCTGGCAGAACTGGCACTCTGTTACTAATTTCCATCCGAAATGACAATAACATCTACCGTCTTCTGCTTCTCTGAGCAATATACTTAAATAGGTATTCTGAATTTTGAACATTTTCTGAAGATAACAAGTGAATGTGAACCAATGTGTTACTTTTATTATTTATGTAGTTAGTTTAAAAATTTTATTCCACCTTTCCCCTTAGAAAGGACATAAAGAAGCTTACATCATTAAAAAGACAATGCAGTGGTGCCTCACAAGACGAATTTAATTGGTTCCGCGGTCAATGCCGTCTTGTGAAAAAATCTTGCGAGGCGCGTTTTCCCATAGGAATGCATTGAAATCTAATTAATGCGTTCCTGTGGGAAATTTTTTTAAAAAGTCACTTACCAGGTAGGGAGCTGGGGAAGCACCATCGGAGGGCAGGCCGGGGGGGGGGGCTTGCTGCGATCACTGGCTTTGGAGGTCCCCCGACAGTCCTCTTGATGGTGCAGGAAAAGCCTCTGAAGTTGGCATGTGCGGTTTCGGGGCACCCCCGCCCGTGTTCCGAGTAATGTCTTCATGTCTTTGGGGAGATTTCACAGAAATTCTTTGTTTCCCTATTTTTCTTCAATAATTAAAGATATAAAATAAATGGTAGAGACTCTTATCTTACATCATTTCACCTGCAACAGAAAGAGTCTCGGAGGCTGTTGACATTTCTCTTTCTAGAAGTCCAGGCTTACTTGCAGTTTCTGAATGGACTAGAAAATTCCTGTATTTTCATTTAGAACATATCTGGCATACAAATGAGAAATTTAAATTAAATTGATGGTTTCAATTGTATATTTTTTATCAGTTTAAATCAAGGTTATTTAAATATAATGCAGCCAGTGTCCATATATTCAGAATTAAAGTATGAGGGTAAGTTTTTGAAAATTCTTTAACTTAGACATGAACAATCTAGTTCCTCCTGAGTTTTGAGCTGTACAGTAATTCATTTCAGAATCTGCCAGCATGTTCAGAGAATACGACAGTTTAGACATGTGAGCCTAGAAACCTTTAATCTATTGAGGTATTCCATTCAATCTTCAACTTTTTGTATGGCCTGTGAACAGAATCTGGCTCAGTACCTAGATTGTAAAACTGAATATGAACCTTTGTGTATTCAAACAAATGTGCTCTTGAAAGGTCTTCAAGTATCAGCATCAGTGGAGAATTCAATTAGAGACCTGGAAGAACATCTTTGAATTAATACATGCTTAAAATTGAAAGCAAAGTAAACAGTTAAAATTAATAATACAGTGTGGTAGCAAGCATTGCTTAATTATCACTTGGAGTGACATCTAAGCAGCATTGAGGAGACAGGACTCTTAAGTGGGTATGCAGATCAAGATTTGTTCATAGTTGCAGTACATTGAGATTATTCCTTGAGCCAAAACAATAGGAAGGACAGATGAAAATATTCCTAAATGTAACTGTTATTTCTTAATTTCTAGATGGGAATGATGAACAACCCCAGTCCTTATGTCCAACCATACAGTCAGAATGCTGGACAACCAATTGGAGCCAGTGGACTTGGTCCTCAGATGCAAAATAAGCCGGTATTACCTAACAGCTTGCCACAGTTCCCGATGGACAAGAAGCCAGTGCCTGGTCCAGTAATGCCTAATATGGTAGGTATTAATTCCTGCATTGAACTTGTGTTAACACATTTATGAGTCCTCGTTATTTCTAACTTAAGGTACTGTATAATGAACTTTTGTTTCTCTCTTACTGTTAGCTACTGTGAAAGGGGCAAAATTAAACCTCAATTGGAGGAGATAAAATGAATGCTGTAAGGGGGGAAATGAAAGACCTGGAGGGGATAATTTTTTTATTGAGTTACAGTCTCATTTAAACAGCTTTTGTTTGTTTGTTTTTGCTTTGTCCATCTTTCTGCCCTCTGTCATAACATTCTACTGAGATACTTAAGGTTTGGCATTATCTACAGTAACACTTTTAGGAGAAATAGACAATGCCATTTCTGCCTTATCTTGGTTATGAGATGCAAATAACAACCTGTGATGTCTTGTAAAACAGTGATTATGAGCTTGTCAATAATGTGGGCAAAACTGTCAATCTAAAGTGAAAGCTGCTAGTCTATCATACTTCGCTGTCCGGATAAGTGAAGCTTCCAATCAGCAGGCGGAACTCTTCCGCATAGTTTGTGATCTATCTGGAGTTGGTCATAGTGATTTGCCTCCCACTAGCATCTCACCTGACCATTTTGCAGCTTTTTAAAATCAAAAGTGGAGGCCATCCACCGGGATCTTACCCCCTATTTGAAAATAGTGAATCGAGCAGAGATGTCCAGCTCTCCGTCTTGCCCAGTGAGACTTAACTACTTTCAGCCTGTGATGGCAGACATGGTGGACAGAGTGCTTGACCGTTGTCATGCCACCACCTCCTCCCTTGACCCTTGCCCGGCTTCGCTAATCCGGTTTGTAAGCCGCCTAGAGTGGTCGAATAAGACCAGATAGGCGGGATAGAAATAAATAAATAAATAAACAAATGAACAAACAAACAAACAAACAAACAAATAAATAAATAAATAAATAAATAAAGCAGCTAGGGCTATAACATCCGAATGGGCTACAGCAATAATTAATTAGTAGGGCAAGGTTCCTCTCCCCTCAAGGAGACACTCATTCGGCCCATTAGGAGGAAACCGAACTTGGCGGCGGGTAATATTGGCAATTATAGGCCCATTGCCAATGTGTCTTTCCTTAGCAAGATAGCTGAGAGGGAGGTGGCTGATCAGTTGCAGTCTCTTCTGGATGAAACCTGTGCCCTGGATCCGTTCCAATCGGGCTTCAGGCTGCACCACAGTACGGAAACTGCATTGGTCGCCCTGTTTGATGACCTATTGAGGGAGACTGACAGGGACAAAATGTTTCTGTTGGACCTCCTCGATATCTCAGCTACCTTTGATACCGTCGACCACGGTATCCTCCTGGAGAGGCTCTCTGAGTTGGGAATTGGTGGCCTGGCTTTTGACTGGCTCCGTTCCTTCTGGCTCACTCTCTGAGGGCGATCCCCAGAGAGTGCAGATTAGAGAGAGTTACTCGTCCCCGTGGAGCCTCAATAGTGGGGTTCCTCAGGGTTCGATTTCTCTCCACTGCTGTTTAACATCTGTATGAGGCCGCTGGGAGGGGTCATCAGGGGATGTGGGGCTTCGTGTCATCAGTATCCTGATGATACCCAGTTCTACATCTCCTTTTTTCCCAACAACAGTGGATGCTGTTTCGTCCCTTAAGGGCTGCCTGGGGGTCGTTCAGCAATGGATGCAGATGAATGGACTGAGGCTGAACCCAGGCAAGAAGGAGGTCCTTCAGGTGGGTGGCCCAGACATCAGTGGTTTGGGAAACTCCCTCTCTTTTGGGGGGTGACTCTTACCACCAAGAGTGAGGTTCACAGTTTGGGTATGCATCTGGACCTGGCGCTCACCATGGAAACCCAGGTGGTGTCAGTGGTCTGTTCCGCACACTTGCATCTTTGATGGATTGCCCAGCTCCATCCCTATCTTCATGTGGGGGCACTCACCACTTTGGTCCATGTGCTCGTAGTTTTGAGATTAGACTACTGTAATGTGCTCTACATGGGGCTGTCTTTGAGACACGGAAACTCCAGATGATTCAGAATACCTCAGTTTTATTTTACTCACCAGAGCAGTTTCACCCTAACAGAATCTCTCTGATAGTTTGTGTAAAATTCCGAGGAAACTATTAGTGTGAATACATGGAGACCAAGATGAAGGAAAACAGGTTGCATTTGTACTGCTAATTCTTCAGACAACCTTTTGTGTGTTCACACAACCCATAACTGATCTGATCAACCCTGTTTTGCAACTCTGTCTGAAAATGTTTCCAGGAGCTTTCCCCCTCTCTTCAACATTATATAATGTTGGAAATTCTTGGAAGTCCTGCTGAAGTTTCCAGGATTTCTTTTTGTAGTTTTCTGAGTGATGCTGAACCTTAGGGTGGACAAAGTCAAGCCCTTTTTTCTCAGAAAGTGTCTGCACACTTTCAGACACTATAAATATCTTTGAGTAGAGAATGACTGGAGGTGGGTAGGGCAGTTAAATGCCAGTTAAAGTTATACCAAGCACCAGAGCATATTTCAAGTGACAAAAATTAATTTGACTTAAATCAGTTTCCCTGAATTGACCTGTCTGAAAGTAGATTCTTTGTAGCATAATCTGAAGTCAGGAAAATTAAGAATGTTTCTAAAGCAGTGTTCCTCAACCTTTTCTGTACTGCGGACCGGGGGGAGCCTCTGAGGGAGGTGGGGCGGCCCATTGCGCTCGCGCATTCCCCCTCCCGCCCGTCCCTGTACACACTTCCCTCCCCACAGCTGCTTTGCGCACGCGGGGCGCTTGCATGAAAGGGGGAGGGAGCGCTCGCGCTGGCAAGCGTGCCCACAAAGCAGCTCTGGAGAAGGGAGTGCATACGGAGGGGGCATGGGGAAGTCTGTCCGCGACTTCCTGGCTCTTGTCCACGCCCACACCCCTCTGCTGTTGCTGCTGGGAAGAGAGCAGCCGGAGCACCCGGCCATGCTCTTCCCTCCCAGCTCTGGTCCACCCCCACCCACCCACTGCCGCTGCCAACGCAGACCTCCCGCCCGCGCCTGCACTCACTTCTCTCCCCGGGCTCTTCCAGCCCCAAACTCCACTTCCTCACATCCCACAGGAGGTGGGTGCAGCAGCTCCGGGACATGGCACCGAGCGCGGACCAGGAGGATCGCACCCATCGCCTCCACTGCCCGCAACATCAGTCGCTGCCAATTACTGAGGCCGAGGCCACTGTCACCCCCTCCCCCGCCTTCACCATGGAGAACCACGTGCGCGCTCTGCGCGCGCCTAGCTACCAGCACTACTCAACAGCAATATCGCCCCTGTCAGACAGCTGCCTAGGCTCCTCCTTCTCCTCTTTGCAACCTCCTGGATCTTGCCCACTCCCACCACCCCCCACTGTCGCTGCTGGGAAGAGAGCAGCCGGAGCACCCGGCCATGCTCTTCCCTCCCGGTTCTGGCCCACACCCACTCACCCGTCCCCACCGCCACAAAGGCAGACCTCCCGCCCGCCCCTGCACTCACTTTCCTCCCCCCAGTTGCTTTGCGCGCGCGGGGCGCTTGCATGAAAGAGGGAGGAAGCGCTCGCGCTGGCAAGCGTGCCCGCAAAGCAGTTCTGGGGAAGGGAGTGCATGTGGAGGGAGCAGGGGAGGTCTGTCTTTGCAACCTCCTGGATCTTGCCCACTCCCACTCCTCCACTGTTGCTGCTGGGAAGAGTGCAGCCGCAGCACCCGGCCATGCTGTTCCCTCCCGGCTCTGGTCCACCCCCACCCACCCGCCGCCGCTGCTGCTGCAAAGGCAGACCTCCCGCCCGCCCCTGCACTCACTTCTCTCCCCACAGCTGCTTTGCGCGCGCGGGGCGCTTGCATGAAAGGAAGCAGCTCTGGGGAAGGGACTGCATGCGGAGGGAGCAGGGGAGGTCTGTCTTCATGATTTCCTGGCTGTTGCCCACCCCCATCCGCTGCTGCTCCTGGGAAGAGAGCCACCGGAACACCGACCAAACTCTTGCCTCTCGGTTCTTGGCTACCCCATCCCCCTCCTCTGCTGCTGCCGGGAGGAGAGTATCCAGAGCACCTGGCCATGCTCTTGCCTCCCGGCTCTGGCCGACACCCACCTACCCACCCACCCCCGCTGCCGGGCCGCAAAGGCAGACCTCCTGCCGGTCCCTGCACACACTTCCCTCCCCAGGGCTACTTTGCGCACACGGAGCTCTTGCATGAAAGAGGGAGGAAGCACTCATGCTGGCAAGCGCGCCCGCAAAGCAGCTCTGGGGAGGGGAGTACATGCGGGGGGGGCAGGGGGAGGTTTGTCTTTGCAACCTCCTGGCTCTTGCCCAGTCCTAACCCCCCCCCCCCGCTGTCGCTGCTGGGAAGAGAGCAGTCGGAGCACCCGGCCATGCTCTTGACACCCAGTTCTGGCCCACACCCACTCACCCGCCCCCGCCGCCGCTGCCACAAAGGCAGACCTCCCGCCCACCCCTGCACTCACTTTCCTCCCCACAGTTGCTTTGCGCGCGGGGGCGCTTGCATGAAAGGGGGAGGGAGCACTCGCGCTGGCAAGCGTGCCCGCAAAGCAGTTCTGGGGAAGGGAGTGCGTGGGGGGGAGGTTTGTTTTCGCTGCCTCCCGGCTCTTGCCCACCCCCACCCCCTCTGCTGTCGCTGCTGGGAAGAGACCAGCCGGAGTACCCAGCCATTTGCTGACTCCGGCTCTTGGCTACCCCCGCCCCCGCCGCTCTGAGTGCGTGCGGGGGAGGGGGGCTGGTGGGAGGTCTGTCTTCATGGCCCGGTCAGGGTCAAGCCACGGACCGACAATGGGCCGCGGACCGGGGGTTGACGATCTCTGTTCTAAAGGACTCATAATGTTCGTATAAGCAAATACTTAAGCATGTTATGTATATATAACCTCTGTACTAGGGCATGTCTCAATGGGCAATGAGACTACAACTCTCTCCTGCCCAAGAGACCCTTTCCCCATGTCAGTCAGTCACATTATCAACACAAAGGATGCTGGGAATCATAGTCTTCCTGCCCATCAGGCTCTGTAAAGGGTACCTCCCAAAGAGTTACAACTCCCAGGTAAGCTTGTGACTCCCTCATAGCATCAGGGCAACTTTCTTGCTTTTTTTAAAATAGAAACAGGCCAGAGGAAGAAGCAACAGAGCTAAATAAGCAGAAAGTTAGTCTATAGAGTTGTGTTTCTACACTGCACATTCCAAGATTCTTCCTGGGGAGTTCTTGAAGAGTACCTTGAATTACAGTCCAGAAAGATGAAAGAGCACACCCTTAATAGATAGCTGTTGTCAATGCCTTTTGTGCCCATGGTTGCCTTAACAAATCAAATATTTTATTTGTATTCAATAGGAGTTGTCTTTTTGCCATAATTCATGCTTCTTTCAGTCAGAATTTATATTTAAGAAGCATGATTGACTTAATTTTAACACATGTTGACTTGCTTGGAAATATACTTGTTCCCTTCATTTTGACCCATTTAATATTTTTGTCTAGCTTCTTTAAAGCATCAACAGTATTGACTAAGTAATAACCTACTAGCCAAGACTGCAATGAAAAGGCATTCTCCCTCAGAGGAGACAACTTTGCTTCTCTGTCCCACCAAACAATTAGCAAGAGAACAGCATGTGTGTTGTGCAGTGCATATTTCTGTTCAGTCACATTTTCTAATAAAACAAATATAGGAAACTTTTCTAGAAAAAAATCAAAAGACCTTGATGAGGATTAATTGCAGTATTTTCATATCTAATGATTTGCGACATGATTATTTATTATCTTAATATTGTGTGATTGTATATACTATAGATGTAACACTGACAAAGGGTATTTAAAAAGCTGTGCTCTATAAATATGAATCTCAGTAATTGCAAATATGTGGTGGTAAAGGGGTGTTGTCTTGTTTGAGAGTAAGATGTAATTATTGAATAAAGCAGTTAAAACAAAAACGGTAAGTTACCATAGTATTGATTTTGACAGTCTTGAATTTTTTAGTAGGGAAAAACCAGAAATTTGAATCCAGTATGTTTTGGATATCTCAGAATAGTTACTGATGGAAGGGAAAAATGTATTTTCTGTATGGGCAAAATTTCTTGAGTTTAGGGGATCTTCAGCATATTATCAATGTTACTAATCAAAGTTTGGAGTGTGCTGCATTGAGCAAGGATAATTTTGTAATGATCGACAGTTAAAAATCAAATTATATTTTTGCTGAACCAGTCATTTTGGGAAAGATAAAGCATTGTTTAAGTAACTACTTAAAATCCTTGGAACACTTGTATCCTGATTGAACACTGAAGACATCATTAGAAGATTTAAATACCCTGTATTTGTAAAAGTAGGCTGCTGAATGAGGCTGGAGTTTGGTGTTAATTGGAAAACTGAATTTCTCTTGTTTAAGGTCCATTGTTGGTTGTGTTATGATCAATTGCAAAACATCTACCTAAAATAATGTCTTTGCACAGAGGTGGAAAGATCACTGAGAGAGAGCTAGCCTAAGCTTCCAAGATAGAGAGTTCCAGACTGCGGCATCTCATAAAAAAAGTATTTCTGTGTGGCAGCAATTCAGACATAAAACTCTTTTTCCAAAAAGATTACAATGGGTGGCTTTCTTATTATTTGCCATGAGCTGTCTGAGAAGCAGTACTGTTTAGAGATGGGGTATTCATATTTGTATAAGAATACGAATATCCCTGCACAGCTAGACTTAATGAGGGACTAGCCCCTGCAGCCAGCCTGTCCACTCACACATCTGGCAGCAGCGGTAGCCTCGCTCATTCTTCCAATCACTCCCAGAGCTCCGCTCTCTTCCCGCTCGCCTGGCTACTCGGCCACCGTGCAGGGAAACTCTTCCTCCCTTCCACTGCCTGGAGTGGCTGGACGAGCAGGAAGAGAGCGGAGCTTTGGGAGCAATTGGAAGGATGAGTGAGGCTGCCACACATAAATGGACGGGACAGCCCCTTGTTAAGTCCAGCTGCATGGGGGGGATTCATATTTGTATACGAATACCCCCATCTCTAGTACTGTGCCTTTCAAATGTTCATGGTTTGCTGTAATTGGATTTTATTAATTACTTCATGTTTCATTGTCATGTATTACTTTACTTTATTGAACTTATACCCCCCCCCTAGACAAAGTCTACTCTGGGCGGCTTACATGACTAATAAAATACAATAAAATACAATAAAATAACATATATAATAATAAAGACCTACTAATTGATGCATATATACGTTATGAAGATAGGATAGTTAAAAAATAAAGAAATAAATAGTTAATTGACTGGAGGGAAGGCCTGCCTAAAGAGCCAAGTTTTTAAATGATTTTTAAAAACGCCCAGCGAGGGAGCCAGACGGATTTCCGTTGGGAGAGTATTCCACAGCCGAGTGGCCACTGCTGAGAAGGCCCGGTTTCTTGTTCTTTCCTTCCGGATCTCTCTCGGCATAAGGCCCCTCAGCCATCCCTGCTGCCTTTGTCGAGTGATTTGGGTAGACCTGGGTGGGAGAAGGCAATCTGCCAGGTATCGAGGTCCCAAACCGTTTAAGGCTTTATACGTTATCATTAATACTTTGAAATCAATGCGGAAATGAATGGGCAACCAGTGCAAAGCAGCCAGGGTGGGGGAGATATGCTGATTGATGTATTTAGATATTTTGCATGAAATTGTTTTTGATTTTATTTTTATAGTTTTATTTTAAGTTACTTTGAGCACTCATTAAATGGAGGAGCAATAAGAAATAATAAATCATGTTAATAAATGTTTTGTATTCATTTACATATATTCATCTAGGATTTCTGGTTTGTGAATGATAACCAGGTTGGTGTATACAATGTCTTTGCTAATGCTTTGAACCAGTGGTTAAAAGTAAATGGAAATGTATAGCTCATTGTCATGTCCAATGTGGGGCCCTAGTTAATTGCTCTAAAAAAAGCCAGGATTCCCAGGAACAGGCAAGGAACCATGTTAGCCTGTAGTCTTTCGCAGCAGAACTAACAAATGTCATGGGGCGCCTTAAATACCTTTATTTGACATATTGTTGTGGATCACAGTTAACTTGCATCTGGAAAAGTAGTCATCCAAATAAATCAGTCCATGCCAAATAAATCTGTTTTATTCTTTAAGATGCCACAAAACTCTTGTTTGGTTGGGTTCTACTTAATCACAGGAAGGGAGTAGGAAACCAGGAATGAACCAGGCTGTAAGTGATAGGAATCCTGACTTACTGCTTTGTGTATATGTGAACATTGTGGATTATCAAGAAGCTTCTTAGTTTTGCTAAATAATGGTTTCCTTCCTTGCTAAGTGATCCTATCCCTGAGAGAGAAAAGCTGTATTTAATTAATTTGCAGTATGTGACAAAGTTGCTTCCTTTACAAGCTTAAGCTAAATGTTACAGCTATATCTATGTTTCAGTGACTTCAAGAGAACTGTAAAGTTTAGATTTCTGTTTGTATTCTTCTTCCTCTCCCTCTGAAGGGTCAACAGCAGACTCCTCCAGTTCAACAGGCTGGCATGGTATCAACTGCTCCCCAGGGTATGGGATCAGGAGCACCTACAGCAGACCCAGAAAAACGCAAACTCATTCAGCAGCAACTTGTTCTCCTCTTACATGCTCACAAATGTCAGCGGCGGGAACAAGCAAATGGGGAGGTACGGCAGTGTAACCTCCCTCATTGTCGAACCATGAAGAATGTCCTCAACCACATGACACATTGCCAGGCTGGAAAATCCTGCCAGGGTAAGTAAAGCCCTTTGCTCCTAAATGCCTGTGATCCTATTCTCTAAAGGATTACAAGTCAGGACTCTCAGAGAACCTTTCAATTCTCATAGCAGCATATTAGTGCTGTCCAAAAAACCCACAAATGATTTGCAATAGTATCTGTATGGTATTAAATTACAAAGACAAGTGAAAAGAACTCGGCATGTTTAGCTTGAAAAAAGACAAATGAAAAGAACTGAGCATGTTTAGCTTGAGAAAAGAAGATTGAGGGAACACAATGACAACACTTTTCAAGTACTTGAAAAATTACCACGCAGAAGAGGGGCAGGATCTGTTCTTGATCATCCCAGAGCGCAGGACATGTAATAATAGACTCAGGTTACAGGAATCTAGATTTTAGCTGAATATCAGGAAAAACTTCTTAACTATTAGAGCAGTATGACATTTGAACCAATTATCTTAGGAGCTGGGGAGTGCCCCGATGCTGAAGGCCTTCAAGAGAAAATTGGACAACCATTTGTCAGATATACTTTGATTTGGATTCCTGCACTGAACAGGAGGTTGGACTCTATAGACCTATTCCAATTATTCTACAATTCTATGAAAAATACAGGTATACAGAAGTTGTAATGCTTGGACCTCCATTGTGCAAGAGGAGTAAGCTGTTTCGTAGTAGTTGAACAAAGAGCAGAGAAACCATGGCCTATACTTGGATGAATGGATCTGTGGGGCATTCTAGTTGATTATAACATAAGGAGAATCTTTCTGATTCTAGATGCCAGCAGGGAGTTTTATGTTAAATTCCCATCTTAAAGAAATGGTGATGAGGTCATATATATAACCAACATATTTCAGTTTGTATGCATAGTTAAAAGAAATGTGCAGATTTTAGTGTCATTGAATAGGTATTTTACTATTTTTCAGTGGCTCATTGCGCATCTTCACGACAAATCATATCGCACTGGAAGAATTGTACGCGGCATGATTGTCCTGTATGTCTCCCTCTCAAAAATGCTGGTGACAAAAGAAATCAACAATGTAAGTAATTCCTTTCTTTTCATTTTCTTTTAGATTGTTGTCCTTAAACTACAGTCTGTCATTTTGGCTACTAAATAATCAGCGTTATTGCTTTTAATCATCTCTGTGTTCTTCCCAGTCAGATGGGTAGAAGGAGTGCTAGGGTCCAGAGGATGTTGGGCATGAAGGACAGCAAGGCCACTGGATGCATATGTCTCTTTTGCTTTCCTCCATTCTCCCTTCCTCTGTTTTCAGCTTTTCATAGAAGACTAGTCTTTTAGAATGGGTTATAACTGTAGAATAAAATATTGCTATAGTGGACAAAGGTGGCATTGACTCAGACTTAATCTAGAATGGTTGTTTGCAATAGGCTGCATTCGTGATGGATCAGTTTTTCTTTGATTGGAATAATGTTGCTGTTTAGATCTGTTTTGATTAAGAAAAATTAGTACATCACAGTGTGTTGGGTCAAGGCAAAGAATTATTATATCTATATTCTTTTGACTTGTAGGCATTACATTTTTATTTCAGAATGAAATGAGTCCTAAGTTGGTTTCCAGGAAAGATCTGTATCATGCCCATGTTTTCCCAAGAGTGGCACATAGAGAGATACAAAGAAAAAATAGGTGTAGACAGTAGTACCTGCACCTGTTTTTCTGCTTTGCATTGCCCTATTATTGAAGTTGCATTGAAAACATGGTAAAGAAATTCTGATGTCAGATTTAAGAATACATGTTGTTTGAAAAAGTCTCATGATGACGTTTTGACAATTTAATGAAAGGCCAACTTCTATTTATGTATCTATTACATTAATACTCTGATTTTTTGCTAAAATAGCACTCAATGTCGCTTACAAACCTCTGAAAATAATAAAAAAGTTCTACCGTTACTGAAATACTGTGGCTCTTTAGAGAAGAGCAAACCTTTCATAAAATTTGTTCCCTCACCTACATGTCAGGACACACACAGAGAGAGTGAAAGGGAGTGGGGATGGAGAAAGGACATAGTACAGTTTGGTATTAGTTGCATTTTTCTTGGTTTTATGCATTTGTTCATAATCTTAACAATCATTTTTGACTGCAGTTTTGGCCAGTTGAATGCAGAAAAAAACGTTAGTTTCTCTTAAAAAATCAAAGAATGTTGTGTCAAACACCATTCTATGTCATCATTTTAGTCAATGTGTTTAGAATATATTTCACTTTCACTTTCATTTTTAAAGCATTATTAGGTGGTGCTGCAGTGGGACTTGGAAATCCTGGCTCTGTTGGAGTAGGACAGCAGGCAACACCTAACATAAATGCTACTAACCAGATTGATCCCAGTTCCATTGAGAGAGCTTATGCAGCTCTTGGACTAACGTATCAAGGGAACCAGATGCAGACGCAAACACAGGCTCAAGTGAAGAGCCAGCAACAAGGACAGCCAGCACAGGGTCTTCGGCCCATGAACCCCACAAGTAAGTTCATCATATTATTTAAAACTATTGATTCTGATATTTTACTAATGTTACAGCTTTTGAAAAGTTAAACATTCTTTCAGGGAAGGCAGAAAGGTTTCGGCATTGTGAAAGGATGGTCTCAAGATTTCTCTGTCTCTTCATAAAATGAAACCCAAGCTAACCTTATAGCTAGTTCAGAGCTCAGAAGGCAAAAGAAGTTGGAAGCATCCATTGGAACCCACTCAAAAGGAGAGGCTAATTTTGAGGATGTTGAATAACATTCCTTTACTCGCTTAAAAAAAATGCCTTCAACCAGTTTATTATGTGGCATTGTTCAAGAGTATTAATTAGAGATGGGGGTATTTGTATACGAATATCCTTGCACAAGTGACGTTAACATGGGTCCAGCCCCATGGGGTGGGGCAGTTCACTCACCAATCCACTGCGGACACGGATGGTGCGATTCTACCAATGGCTCCGCAGTGCGCGATGCGCTCACCACTTCTGGCAGGAGGTGGGAAGACAAGCCTCACTGAAAGTTCGAAGAGTGGTGAGCGGATCGCATGCTGCAGAGCCATTGGTAGAATCATGCCATCTGCGTCCAATCAGTGAATGGACTGCCCGGCCCCATGAGGCTGGACCCTCGTTAACACCACCTGTGCTGGGATATACAAATACCCCTTTCTAGTATTGATTTAGCAGCATACACAAAGATCTCTTTTAATTTGTCTCCAACTTCATTGAGTAGCTGATGGAGAAGTACATGTATTCTTCATTGTCCACCATCATGATGGTCATTTTCTGTAGTACTTGATAATTCTGGTATACATAGTTGCAGTATCAATGTGTATTCATTTAAAGCCATAGGAGAATATTGGGCTGCAAATGATTGTTTTAGGTAAGAAATCTGACATGTGTGAAATGTGTCAGATGGTTTCTGATGATTGTTCAAGGCAAAACAAATTTATTTATTTATTTATTTATTTGATTTATTTGATTTATTTGATTTATACCTCACCCATCTGGCCTATAAGACCACTCTAGGCGAAATGGGAAAAAAGTGCAGGAGAATAACTTACTGGCTGAAGAATCTGGAAAACTGAATGCAACACAACAGCATTGTTCACACGTGCCATATCCAAATCAGAATAGACATGATGATGTCCATCCTCCAATAACAGAGGGATAATAAAAAGCAGACACAATTTTCTTCTTTGGCTACTGTGGTCTTCTGGGGAATGTAGATTTATGTTGCTAAGATGCTCACTAGAGTGTTAAAAAACGTACTGTACATGTATATGTTACCATTCTGTAAAAACAGCCAAGGCAATATAAAGTAGACACATAGTTGAGCAATACAACACAAAAAGAATGTAAAAGGCTAAATAAAATAAAGATGTGTTAAAAACTTTTCATAGAAGAAATTAAAAGACACGTACTAAAACAAATTAGAAAGAATGTTGCATCTGCATAAGAGCTCTTCAGTGTATACAGTAAAGAAATTTGAGTAAGTCATGTTCTGTTGACAAACCCTCCACCCGTTTTTTGTCTAGATGCTAATCCGATGGGAGTGAATGGAGGGGTTGGAGTTCAAGCGCAGAATCTGCTGCCTGAATCAATGTTGCATTCAGCTATGAATTCTCAGAAGTAAGTTTACTTTTGTTTAATTGTATTTTGGAACAACACTGTGATGAATGGATTCACAAAAATGATACACAGCACAATATTCACAAAAGATATATTTAGATATGAAGACTTTTTTTAAAGGGAAGGGAAACATCCCATTAAGACTTCATCCCTGGATCCCTGAATACTGTACAATCTTTAAAAAATTCTTCATAAAGGATTTTCACCTGTCTAGTCTGAATTCAGTGTATTTAACAAAACTGAGTTGTGAATTATGTTAGGATGCCCCTTTGTTTTCTGCCTTAAGGCATCATCTTTACCTGTAGCCGACATTCCCTGTAAGCTGTGCGGGCACGTGGCCACATAATGCTGCATTGGTGCAGTGTATCCAGAGCTAGTGTTGCTGCTCATTTAGTTCTGGTTGCATGTGATGTTGGATGGAGGATTGTAAGTATATATGTACACATACATCCAGCTACACACCAGTGATCCTGTTTTCTCGCTAGTGAAAAGAAGTGGATAACCTTCTTTCAACACCCCAAACTTGTGGTAGGGAAGAACAGATTTCAGTTCCTGGAGGGGGAGGGTGGATGAAAGTCTTCATTCCATCCCCCAGCACTCAGAAGTCCTCATGGTAATTGCTATTTCCTTGCTGGAAGTACAGTTTGATTTGAAAGGGGATGTGGGTTGTGCACTATTCTGTAAAACACAGGGTTGAAACTGCAGTCCTGATGTGACTGACCTAGAATTGAATTTTGTGCCATGATGGTAAAATCTTGTGACTGTATATACAGTATTTCATAAATATAAGGACACTTGCTCCTTGTGCCAGGTCTGACTATGCTGCACTTTGGGTGTGGTAAGAAATGAACTAGAGCACTGTTGCTCCAAATCTTCCCATTGGACTACTAATTCAGTTTTAATTTAAGAATGCTTTTGGCCCATTGGCAGGACAAAATAACCTTCTCAGAATAGCTTGTAAAGCTCATAAAATTGCTAAAATACAAAGTTCAAATTCACTTAATAATCAAATGATTAATAGAATTCACATAACTAAATTTAGCTAAATGCAAACATTAAGAATAAATACATGCTAAAACAACTTATGTCAAGCAGTTCCGTAAGGTCCTTAGAAGCAGGTATCTGAGAACAGATGGGGCTTTTAGCAAGAACTGCAAAGACAAGGCCTGAAATTCTGCAGCTCATAATGAGTTGCATCACTGAAGAAGTAATGTTTTGTGTTTGCCAATCCAAATATTCTGGACAGTAGTAAGGGGGAAAAGAGTTTTCATTTATTTACTTATTTTCATAGCATTTAATTTTTTTTAAATCCCCAAGCTGTATTCAACAAAGTGCAAAAAGTCATAATACAAGTGTATAAAATAGTGATGATGTGTTAGTGTGGGTGAGATAGTTGCCAGTTAAGGCATTCCTTTAGATAACTGGGCCTGAAATATTTTTGTACTTAAATTTTAACATCAGTAGCTTTTCAAGACTTTATTTTATTTTTATTTTAATATTTTTCTGGTCCTGAGACCAGGACTTTGAATTAATTTTGGAAACACAGCAACAGTCAGTACAGCTGGTACGTATAGGCATTGGATATTTCCAAGCTATCTCTGAGGGAAGCATGATATAGAACATATTGCAATAAACCAATGTAGTGTATAGATGTCACTTCTGTGTGGATCACCAAAGCAAGTTCTGTCCTCTCCAGACAAAGTACAGCTGGTGTACAGATACCAATGTTTAGCCCTTTATTCATGTCTGCTCTACTCTGAATGAACACATCATTGCACCTCAGATAGAGTTGTACTTTCCCTGAAAGGTTAAATACACAGGACTTGGTGTTCCTGCACAAGGCCAGATGGTTGCAGTGACCAAAGCTGCTACAAAGCAGTTGTGGAGCAGGCTGAATTGTAAGTCAAGGCAACTTACATAACAAAGAAGGATCAATTTAGAGATCATTTGTTAATATTATATGCACCATTTTCAAATTCTTATATTCTGATTGGCTGCTCTAGCAGTTAAAACATACTGGCTTTCCGGTTACATATACGAGGGGGTGCTGATAAATATTGAGCCTTTCCCAGAAAAAATTGAGCTAGGAAGCTGTAACTGCCACAATATTCTACATATTCCCCCAGGAAGTCAGCGCACTTGCGACATCTGTCTTGCAGCTTCTTAAATCCCTGAAAATAAAATTCTCCCAACTGCTGGTGTAACCACTCATTTGCAGCATTAGTTGCCTCCAGAACACTCCCAAATCGTCCCTTTAAGTGTTTTTTGAGTTTGGGGAACAGATAATAGTCAGAAGGAGACAGGTCAAGAGAGTAGGGTGGATGGGGCATCACTTGAAAGCCTAAGGAGATCAGTTTTGTCATTGTTTCACCTGCAGTGTGTGACGAAGTATTCTCGTGCAACAGGATGACACCTTTGGAGAGCTTTCCTCAATGTTTTTCCTTGATGTTTTGCCTCAACTTATTCAATAAAGCACAGTAATATTTTGCATTGATGGTTGAATCCTGTTGGAGGTAGTCCACCAGCAGAACTCCCTTCTTATCCCCCCCAAAAAAACTGTTGCCATTTGCTTCTGCACTGACCTTTGCACTTGGAACTTCTTTGGCCTGGGGGAACCACTGTGCCTCCATTCCTTAGACTGTTCATTTGTCTCAGGATCATAACAGTAGATCCATGTCTCATCACCAGTTACCAGTTTGCCCAGGAAATCTGACTCATTTCTTGCAAAATGTCCCAAAACAGCCACACGTTTCCTCTTTTGTTTGGTTGTCAAAAGTTTGGGGATCCACTTTGCTGCCAGCTTTCTCATTTCCAAGTCAGTGTGGATGATGGCACCAACTCTCTCACGTGATATTCTCAGATATATAGCAATATTTTTGGCTGATATTCGGCAGTCCTCCATGATCATGTCATGGATGGCTTTCACATTTGCAGGCACATATACAGAAACAGGCCTTCCACTGGGGTTCTCACTTTCAACACCGAAATGGCCAGTTCAAAAATTGACACCCCAATGTTTAACTGTTGCATATGAAGGGCCATTGTCACCCATAGTTTGTGACATTTCATCATGGATCTGTTTTTCACCTTTCCCTTGGAGAAACAGGAACTTGATTATGGCCCTATGCTCTTCCACATTGAACTTTTCTGGAGCTTCTGCCATGTTCACTTTGGACCTGAACATAGGTAGTTGATTTTTTGCATCATTGAATACAAATTGGCCAATACACCCTGCAATTTATAGCTTCCTAGCTCAGTTTTTTCTGGGAAAGGCTCAATACATATCAGCACACCCTCGTACTATAATTAAAAGCCTGGCTTGGACATTTCAGCACAAATGCATTTTCTGTTATACATATGCTCACAGAGAACATACAGGCATACACAGTTACTAAGTAAAGTCACTGATTTGACAGCTGAAGTTTCATTTTTATTTGGAAAAAAGTAAAGTATTTCCAAATAAAATGCATGTATTTGGAGCATGAGGTGGTGGTGAATGGGGAAGAGTAGTGTTTCTCAGTAGAAAGTGTCCATGCCAACACAAATAACTATTTTAGAACTGAACACTGCAGGGCTGATACAGTTGGCTATACAATACAAATGTGAAGGCATCTATGCATGTTCAGAGGATAATTTTGGTGACATACAGGATGTTGTCATCCGAATTCCAATGACTGTGATGATTTGTTAATCCTTGACTTTATCCATAACAGAGGCTAGTCACAGTTGTTTCCTTCCAAATAAAACAGTGTTCAGAGGCTGGCAAGAGAGTCATGAATGCAACTTTAGGACAAGTTCCCATTTCATCTTGAATCCAATTATTTTTTACAAGAGAATGTTATATATAGATGAAATTACTAAAAGCAAAATATTAAAATTGTGTCTTTAGAATGATTAAAATAATATTTTTTTCTGCACAAGTAGAGTATATTTGTATCCAATACCCTGTGCTGCCTGTATAGTCAAAGTATATCACTGAGCCTAGGTATTTTTGATAAAATCCCATTTTACTTTCAGCCCCATGATGAATGAAACTGCCAATGTTGCCAGTCTTGGGGCTATGCCAACAGCAGCACATCCATCTGGCATGGGAATTCGAAAACCATGGCATGAAGATATTACTCAGGACCTCCGAAATCATCTTGTTCATAAACTGTAAGTATTGATTCCCAAATTCCAAAATCTGTTGTTCAGATTTCTGGATTAATAACAGAAATGGGGAAAGGCTATACACACAGGTTTCTCAAGAAAAATGTGTATTATATATTCCTGCCATTTGTGATGGGCATCTATTGTATGTATGTTTTTTTAAACCTGGGTAAATGTACTGTTGATAGTATTACGTATAGGGGCACTATTCCTAAATTGCTAAGCTGAAAAGACCCTGTGCTTGAAGACTGTATGAAATGCTTCGAGTTTTCAGTGTAATAATTAGACCTTATCCAGTTTGGGCAAACCAGGTTATAAGAGGTGCTTGCTGTTCTTAGCATTAAGAAGAGTATAGTAGGAGGGCCAAATAGTGTAGTTGACATATATCTGGGTTATCATAACTAATTAGGGAACCATGAGAAACCTGGCATATCAAGTACCAGGAGCATTTTGGTTTAAGCTGCCTGATTAGTGCCAAACACCACAGAGCTTTGATCTTAGGTTTATCATGTTGTTTGATAACAGTTTCCGTTCTGACTTTTTCTTCCTTCCCATAACTCAGAGGAAGAAACTGCATGACAAACTAGATTCTTTCTTTACCGTCTGGCAGGGGGCAAAACAAACCTCCAGGGTTTTAGCTACAAATGCCGCAAGAAGGAATGCTTAGTGCTCTGCATCCATAGCTGATAATACTTAATAAGAAAGGGTTCTCTTGTCTTGTTGAGACATGCAGACTGGGCTGCCTTGGGCTACGATTTTCTTTGGATCCTAGAGATGAATTTCATGGCTTTTATTCCTTCACATAGGTTTGCAACAAGACACTAATGCATCATTTCCAAGCCTGTAAGGAAGCCTGGTACACTATGCGATATTAATACATTCTGTATCCATTGTAGCCTTGCTCAGATACTACCCTGTTTCCCTGAAAATAAGACCTAACCTGAAAGTAAGCTCTAGTATGATTTTCGGGATGCTCATAATATAATCCCTACCCCCAAAATAAGTCCATTTAAGTGAAACCCCGCCCTCCATCATTGTGCAGTAACCAGAAGAAGATGACATGACTGTAGTTGAAGAAATGTAGGTTATTGTAAAGAATAAAACATTCCCTGAAAATAAGCCCTAATGGGTATTTTGGAGCAAAAATTAATATAAGATCCTGTCTTATTTTCAAGGAAAGATGGTATTTCCTGTGTTACTAGACACATTGTAGTACATAGAATAACAGAAGTGGAGCTGTCATGGATCTTCCTTGACTAGCCTTCCTTCACACAGATAGGGCATAGGATACAACCATAGCCATGTTAAATCACTAGAGAAAATATTAAGGAAGAGATTATTACGCTACCATAAAGATCAAATATACTGGGAGACATACTGTTCTATAGTGACAGACTTCTTCGGATTCTTAAAATTTTAATATGCATGCCTCTTTACCTACAGAGTTCAAAATAAATATATTGATTCTGACCCTTTATCTCAGTTGGCTGTGTTCTGGCACAGTTAAGGCAAATTTTACTCAAACAAAAATTATTTCAAATGGGCAAACTATTTCTTATTGTTCTGGTCTAGACATAGTGTTTAAAGCACATCTAAATGAAAAACAACCTATTGTTAGTTTCCACTGGACCTGGAATTGAGAATGCCTGAATCTGTGATCTGCTGCCCCTTGTGGTAATATATGAAAAGGCTAGAAAGCTATCATTTCTCCAAGGCTGCAGAGAGATTCCATAAATTTGGACAGTACAGTAGCTTTTGGCAAAGCTTCTGCTTCGCCTGTGTTAACAGTCAACATGGCCTCAGTGTCTGGCCACTGTACCAGGCTATCCAGTATTGGCTTCACTGTGCTACCTGGGACACCTGTACCTAAATAAAACTCCTTTTGAGATCCAGCTCTTGCCAGCTTTCAGTAAAATGATTTTACATCTTTTAGGTCAGTACAGTTGCCAGATTCTTTCCTGTAATGCATTTTAGCCTTTAGCTCCTGAGAAATATATCTGTAAGAAAATATTCCTGTTAACTGGACAGTTCACCTCATTGAGTGTGCATTTTGCTTTGATTTGATTTAATTAAAACATCCTGTTTGATTTGACTACTGGGTCAATTTGTAGTAGAAAATGTTCTCCTTTTCTTGTTCTCTTCTATTTTTGTGGGTTTTTCTTTTAGCTTCTGGTAGTTATCCCTTTTAGACATTTAAGCTTGAAGGAACTGATGTAAATAGAACCATTAAACTCATCTGCTTTCCTGAAATGAGTTGTTTAAGCAAACAACATGGGAAATGCTGTGTTTCTTTATTATATATATATATTTAAACACTTATGTATGGGGATGTTTTATTCTACTTATTTTGTGTTTGGAATAGTGATAATGTGATCTGAGGATACAGATGTTCAGAGGCAAATAATATATAGCATTCTCACCATATTCATATAGGGTACAAGCCATATTTCCAACTCCTGACCCTGCTGCACTAAAAGATAGGCGCATGGCAAATCTTGTCTCCTATGCTCGGAAAGTAGAAGGAGATATGTATGAATCAGCAAATAGCAGGGTAAGTTATTGAGATATATATGTTTCTGATATCTTATTTCCAGCCTAATTTTTATTTCCTATTTGGTCCTTGTGTAATTGACATGTTCTCTCTCATTCTAGTAGCAAGTATGTGAAATGTTATTTGGAGGCATGTGTCATTAATACCAATTAATTTTCACTTGTAAATAGTTTGATTATCTATGAAAATACTCAAAATTGTTAAGTCATTGTTAAGTGACGCAGCACCCATCAAGTGCTAGTGCAGTAGGCAAAGCTTCAGCTATGGTTTCTGTAAACCTGAGAATTATGGAACTGCTCGCCACGATCTGTTAACCTCACAGGGTGCGTGGAGTTTAGGGTGAAACCCGACAAGCAGATCGATAACCCTGCACCATGCAACAATCGTAAGAAAACTTCTGCCCTAAAGCTGGGCACCTGGTATGTACGGACAATGACTTCTGGCTTTTCTGACTGCGGCTTTTCTGACGACCTGCAGGAAATAGACGATGTGTGCAAGACAGCTGTCATCAACATGGAACTGAGTAGAGTGCAGATGGACATTGTTGCCCTGCAAGAGACGAGATTGCCAGACTCGGGATCTGTCAAAGAAAACAACTTTCATTCTTCTGGCAGGGAAAACCATTGATGAGACCAGGAAATATGGTGTTTGCAGTCAGAAATACTTCTGAGATTCATTGTTCCACCTACTGTGGGGAGTGAAGGAATCCTGTCTCTGCAGTTCCACTCATCAGTGGGACCATTCACTCTCATTAGTGCATATGCACCAACACTGTCATCCACTACAGAAGTGAAAGAGAAATTCTACGACAGTCTGGCAGCTACTATCAAAAGAGTCCCTGAAGGAGAGCCACTGTTCATTCTTGGAGATTTAACGCTAGAGTTGGTGCTGATCACAATTCTTGGCCCACTTATCTAGGCCATTTTGGCATTGGAAAGATGAAAGAAAATGGCCAACGCTTGCTGGAGTTTTGCTTTTATTATGGTCTTTTGTCAGCAACACATTCTTTAATACGAAGCTTCAACACAGAGTCTCTTGGAGACATCCAAGATCCAAGCATTGGCATCAGCTCGATTTGATCCTCACTAGACGTTCTAGCCTTCCTAATATTACAATCACACGCAGTTACCAGAGTGCTGATTGCGATACTGACCACTCCCTGGTGTGTAGTAGAGTAAAACTGCGAACAAAGAGATTGTATCACACGAAAAAGGAAGGAAGACCATGTATTGACATCAGCAAGACTCGGGCTCAAAGAAAATTGGAGGAATTTGCCCAAGCGCTTGCGGAAACCCTTCCAGGCCCGGCTGATGCAAATGCACCTGAACAATGGGAACATTTCAAGAACACTGTGTATAACACCGCCTTGTCCACATTTGGCAAGAAGACCAAAAAGACGGCTGAAGCCCATTCGGAGGAGTTGATGCCAGCCATCGAGGATAAGATGAGAACTCTAGCAGCATACAAAGCCTGTCCTAGTGCTTCAAGCTGCTCGTAGCCAAGTCCAACAGGCTGCCAGGAGATGTTCCAACGATTATTAGCTTCAGCTCTCCTCTTAGATACAGATAACTTTGGACACAGGTAACATCAAGGGAATGTATGATGGTATCAAGCAGGCTTTAGGTCCAATACAGAAGAAATCTGTTCCCTTGAAGTCTGCTACAGGCATGATCATCCAGGACCGAGCACAGCAGATGGACCGCTGGGTGCAGCACTACTCTGAGCTATATTCCAGAGAGAATGAAGTAACCGAAGAAACATTAAATAACATTGAGTGCCTGCCTGTCTTGGAAGAGTTGGACAGGGAACCAACCATAGCAGAAATAAAAGTGGCCTTGGATTCCCTCGCCTCCGGCAAGGCACCTGGAAGGGATAACATCCCTGCTGAAGTGCTGTAAAGAGATCATCACCACCGAACTGTATGAAGTCTTTCATCATTGCTGGAGGGAAGGCGGAGTACCACAGAACATGAAGGATGCAAACATCATCATCACATTGTGCAAGAACAAAGGAGACAGAGGCGACTGTAATAACTACCATGGCATCTCTCTTCTCAGTGTTGTTGGGAAGCTGCTTGCCCATGTTGTGCTGAAGAGGCTCTAGGTGCTTGCAGACAGAGTCTATCCAGAATCACAGTGTGGCTTTCGAGCTAATAGATCCACTACTGATATGGTATTCTCCCTCAGACAGTTGCAGGAGAAATGCAGAGAACAACAACAGCCACTCTTTGTGGCCTTCATAGATCTCACAAAGGCCTTTGATTTGATTAGCAGGGATGGCCTTTTTAAAATACTTCCCAAGATTGGATGTCCATCTTAACTCCTTAACATCATCAGGTCCTTTTCATGAGGGAATGAAAGGCACTGTAGTTTTTGATGGCTCAACATCAGATCCCTTTGATATCCGAAGTGGAGTGAAACAAGGCTGTGTCTTTGCACCAGCATTTTTAGCGATGTTTTTTGCTGTCATGCTGAAGCAGGCCTTTGGAACTGCAACAGAAGGTGTCTATCTCCAGACTAGATCAGACAGAAAGCTCTTTAATCTCTCTAGATTGAGAGCGAGGACCAAAGTCCAACTGAAATGCATGCGGGACTTCCTCCAATGATGCAGCCATTGTTGCCCACTCTGCTGAAGAACTCCAACAACTCATGAATCGTTTTAGCAAGGCCTTCCAAGACTTTGGACTAACAATCAGCCTGAAGAAAACACAAGTCATGTGCCAGGGCGTGGACTCACCTCCCTCTATTACCATCTCCACACAAGAATTGAAGGTTGTTCATGAATTTGTGTACCTTGGCTCAACGATCTCTGACACTCTCTCCCTAGATGTTGAGCTGGATAAACGCATTGGCAAAGAAGCTACCATGTTCTCTAAACTCACAAAGAGAGTATGGCTCAATAAGAAGCTGACGACACATACCAAGATCCAGGTCTATAGAGCCTGTGTCCTGAGCACACTCCTGTACTGCAGTGAGTCCTGGACCCTTTGTGCATGACAGGAGAGGAAGCTGAACACGTTCCATATGCGTTGCCTCCAACATATTTTTGGTATCACCTGGCAGGACAAAGTTCCCAATAGAGTAGTCCTAGATCGAGCTGGAATTTTTAGCATGTATACATTACTGAAACAGCAACGTCTACGTTGGCTCGGGCATGTCGTGAGAGTGGCTGATGGTCGGATTCCAAAAGATCTCCTGTATGGAGAATTAGTGCAAGGAAATCGCCCCAGAGGGAGACCACAGCTGCAATACAAGGACATCTGCAAGTGGGATCTGAAGGCCTTAGGAATGGACCTCAACAGATGGGAAACCCTGACATCTGAGCGTTCAGCCTGGAGGCAGGCAGTACATCACTGCCTCTCCCAATTTGAAGAGACCCTTGTCCAGCAGGCCGAGGCATAGAGGCAGTCACAAAAGCAACAAAATCAGGGAGCTGGACAGGGGACAGATTGCATTTGTCTTCAGTGTGGAAGGGATTGTCATTCTCGAATTGGCCTTCTCAGCCACACTAAATGCTGTTCCAAATCCTCCATAGAGAACACATTACCATAATCTTTTGGGACTGAAGGATGCCTAACTAACGGAACTGCTCAAACTTGACTTTCTTGGGATTGGTAAGCACAGGGATACAAAAGAAGAAATAACTCCCTTCCAACCCACCAATCCTTAAGGGGGGGCTTGGCTTCCAGCAGTAGCCCCCCAAGCTGCTCAATCCTTACTGATCACCATGTCATTGCCACTAAGGTTTCAATGGTCTGTGCAGTCCAGGGCTTCAGCAAGAGCCTGCTTTCCCCACCAGATGGAGGCATCTGTGGCTAGATACAGATTTAGTTCCTTTACTCTTGCTCTTCATCAATCCTTTTTCCCCTGGTCCATGTACCTGCAACACAAAGACTCTCCATACAGACCACCCACCCCAGTGATTGGCATTATATTAGTGTTCGAATCACATCTCCCTAAAGCAAATGTTGTAATTCCTTACAATTAGTACTGAAAAAAGTTAAGCTCTAATCATGATAATAAACCCATGATAATATGTTGCAGCTGAAACAATGTTTTGGTCTACTGGTTAAATGGTAATGATTATTGTTCTGTTCATTTTTTATTCCCCATCGCAGGCAGAGTACTACCACTTATTAGCAGAAAAGATTTATAAAATCCAGAAAGAACTAGAGGAAAAGAGGAGGACAAGACTACAGAGACAGAACATGATACCAAATGCTCCAGGCATGCCACCAGCTCCTATGAATCAAGGACCTATGGGACAGCCACAGCCTGGAATGACAACTAGTAAGTATTATGTAATTACATTGTTTGTCATAGCCAGAACAGCTTATGTTTGAAACTGATCCACAGCCAGAGAGCCACTGTAATGTGTTGGGCTGGAGTGTTGGACTAAGACTCAGGAGACCTAGGTGCAAATTCCCGCTGAGCCATGAAATTTGGAGGGTGGCCTTAGATTAGTCACAGTTTCTCAGCTTGTACTGACTCACAATGTTGTCATGATAGTGGAGAAGAGAAAAGCCGTGCACAATGCTTTGAGCTCATGGAGGGAAAAGCAAGATATAAATGTAGCACGTAACTCAAGATCTAGTCATTAATCCAAATAGCTAATAGTTGAGAGGTTGTAGAACTACTAGAAATCCTTGACCGTATTTGTGTTTTGTCACAGTGACTGCCTGGAACCCTCTGCAGTTTCTCACAATGGTCTATATCACATTGTAGTTCTAATCTATGCCTAAATATAATTTTATTAGATGCAGAATTAGTAGGAAATTTCCGTTCTGTAAACAAAATACCAGTTAGTACCTGATATGGTACTATAATTTTGGTAAGTCCTAGGAGAATCTTAAGATTATTTTGGCTGTTTTTTTTAAAGAATTCTGGGATGCAGTTATTTAAAATTAATTCCCATTTCATCTGTTTCTTATTGACAGTATCTTACCTGTCTGTCTTGAAAGACGGTAATTGAAGAAAGTAAGATTTAAGAAATTTAAGCATTCTGTTGCAGAAAAACAGAAAAATGTTGTGGCATCTTTAACATGAACAAGTTTTATTTTGCAGAGATTTTGTGGGCTGTATTCTGCAAGAACTTTATCCAGATAAAAACTTGTTAGTTTTTAAGGTGGCACAAAAATATTTTTTCTGTAACAGATTACAGCTTAACATGGTTATCTCTGGAATTTATCCCTTTTAAAAAGGCCATTTACCGTAGGTGAACAAAGCTGATAAAAGGAGTGTACAGTGTGATCCAAGAGGTTTTTGTTTTAATTAAAACACCTCTTGATCCTGACAATTTAGTTTTGCCATCAGCTTTTAAAATATAAGTTACTTCCACAGTGGAAAATACTGGTTGCCCAAACTGAACTTATGATTGCCTGTGGCAATGTATTTGTAGATGTGTTCTTATGCTATAGGCAGTTTTCATGTTTTATTTAAATTTAGTTTTGGGGTGTCTTTAATTGTGAAACCCTTTGAAGGAAGCATAGAGAATTAGAGAAATGGTACCAAACAGTGGGCAGTATCCTGTTGTGCATTTCCGCTTGTGCAGAAGGAATGACATCATCATCAGCAACACACTGCTGCTAATTAAAGAGTTCCAGTGTGATTTGAGAGATTTGTATGTTGCACACAGCGCAGCGAAGTTCTGTGTACTCTGAAATCGAAAAAGGAACTGCTGAATTAACTGCAAATTGCAGCTGCCAGTTACATCATTATTTCACATTCAGAGTTGCTGATCAGTAAAATCAAGTACCTTCTTCACGGATTGCTCCCTTGTTGTGGCGAAGGGGCTTGAGTAACCCAGGGAAGCTATGGGCTATGCCGTGCAGGGCCACTCAAGACGGACAGGTCACAGTGGAGAGTTCTGACTAAACGCAATCCACCTGGAGTAGGAACTGGCAATGCCACTCCAGTATCTTTATCAAGAAAACCCCATGAACAGAAACAAAAGGCTAAAAGATATGATGCTGGAAGATGGGACCCTCAGGTCGGAATGCGTCCAACATGTTACTGACAAGTACGAGTAGCTCCAGAGCTAATGAAGCGGTTGGGCCAAAGCCGAAAGGACGCTCAGCTGTGGACGCGCCTGGAAGTGAAAGGAAATTCCGATGCTGCAAAGAAAAATACTGCATAGGAACCTGGAATGTAAGATCTATGAACCTTGGGAAGCTGGATGTGGCCAAACAGGAGATGGCAAGAATAAACATTGACATCCTGGGCATCAGTGAACTAAAATGGACAGGAATGGGCAAATTCAATTCAGATGATTATCATATCTACTATTGTGGGCAAGAATCCCGTAGAAGGAATGGAGTAGCCCTCATAGTCAACAAAAGAGTGGAAAAAGCTGTAACGGGATATAATCTCAAAAATGATAGAATGATGTCAATACGAATCCAAGGCAGACCTTTCAACATCACAGTAATCCAAGTTTATGCACCAACCACCAATGCTGAGGAGACTGAAATTGACCAGTTCTATGAAGACTTACAACACCTTCTAGAAGTTACACCAAAGAAAATGTTCTTCTCATTCTAGGGGATTGGAATGCTAAGGTAGGGAGTCAAGAGATAAAAGGAACAACAGAGAAGTTTGGCCTTGGAGTTCAAAACGAAGCAGGGCAAAGGCTAATAGAGTTTTGTGAAGAGAACAAGCTGGTCATCACAAACACTCTTTTCCAACAACACAAGAGGCGACTCTACACATGGAAATCACCAGATGAGCAATACCGAAATCAGATTGATTATATTCTCTGCAGCCAAAGATGGAGAAGCTCAATACAGTCAGCAAAAACAAGGCCTGGAGCTGATTGTGGCTCTGATCATCAGCTTCTCATAGCAAAATTCAAGCTTAAACTGAAGAGAGTTGGAAAAACCACTGGGCTAGTCAGGTATAATCTAAACCACATCCCTTATGAATACACAGTGGAAGTGAAGAACAGATTTAAGGAACTCGATTTGGTGGACAGAGTGCCTGAAGAACTTTGGATAGAGGCTCATAACATTGTCCAGGAGGCAGCAACAGAAACTATCCCAAAGAAAAGGAAATGCAAGAAAGCAAAGTGGCTGTCCAACGAGGCCTTAGAAATAGCAGAGAGGAGAAGGGAAACAAAATGCAAGGGAGATAGGGAAAGTTACAGAAAATTGAATGCTGACTTCAAAATAATAGCAAGGAGAGACAAGAGGGCCTTCTTAAATGAACAAGGTAAAGAAATAGAGGAAAATAATAGAAAAGGAAAAACCAGAGATATTAGAGGAACATTTTGTGCAAAGATGAACATGATAAAGGACCAAAATGGGAGAGACCTAACAGAAGCAGACGACATCAAGAAGAGGTGGCAAGAATACACAGAGGAATTATGCCAGAAAGATTGGATATCCCAGACAATCCAGATAATGTTTTTAGCAGACCTTCAGCCAGACATTCTGGAGAGTGAAGTCAAGTGGGCTTTGGAAAGCTTGTCTAACAACAAGGCCAGTGGAGGTGATGGCATTCCAGTTAAACTATTTAAAATCTTAAAAGATGCCGCTGTTAAGGTGCTACATTCAATATGCCAGCAAATTTGGAAAAATCGACAGTGGCCAGAAGACTGGAAAAGATCAGTCTACATCCCAAACCCAAAGAAGGGCAGTGCCAAAGAATGCTCCAACTACCATAAAATTGCACTCATTTCACACGCTAGCAAGGTTATGCTCAAAATCCTACAAGGTAGGCTTCAACAGTATGTGGACCGAGAGCTTCCAGAGGTACAAGCTGGATTCCGAAGGGGCAGAGGAACTAGAGACCAAATTGCTAACATGCACTGGATTATAGAGAAAGCCAGAGAGTTCCAGAAAAATATCTACTTCTGCTTCATTGACTATACAAAAGCCTTTGACTGTGTGGACCACAACAAACTATGGCAAGTCCTTAAAGAAATGGGAGTGCCTCACCACCTTATCTATCTCCTGAGAAACCTATATGTGGGACAGGAAGCAGCAGTTAGAACTGGATATGGATCAACTGATTGGTTCAGAATTGGGAAAGGAGTATGACAAGGCTGTATATTGTCCCACTGCTTATTCAACTTATATGCAGAATACATCATGCGAGAGACCGGACTGGAGGAATCCCAAGCCGGAATCAAGATTACCGGAAGAAATATCAACAACCTCCGATATGCAGATGATACCACTCTGATGGCAGAAAGTGAGGAGGAATTAAGGAACCTTGTAATGAGGGTGAAAGAGGAGAGTGCAAAAAATGGTCTGAAGCTCAACATCATAAAAACTAAGATCATGGCCACTGGTCCCATCACCTCCTGGGAAATAGAAGAGGAAGATATGGGGGCAGTGACAGATTTTACTTTCTTGGGCTCCATGATCACTGCAGATGGAGACAGCAGCCACAAAATTAAAAGACGTTTGCTTCTTGGGAGGAAAGCGATGACAAACGTTGAGAGCATCCTAAAACGCAGAGACATGACCTTGCCAATGAAAGTCCGCATAGTCAAAGCTATGATTTTTCCTGTAGTGATGTATGGAAGTGAGAGCTGGACCATAAAGAGAGCTGACCGCCGAAGAATTGATGCTTTTGAATTGTGGTGTTGGAGGAGGCTCTTAACAGTCCCCTGGACTGCAAGGAGAACAAACCTATCAATTCTAAAGGAAATCAACCCTGAGTGCTGCATGGAAGGACAGATCGTAAAACGATGTTTCCTATGGGGGATTTTTGCTTGACGTTGATTAGATCCATGCTTCGCGAACCGTTTGTTCGCAAGACTACAATGTTTTCTGACTCCGCAAAATGGCTGCCCTATGTTTTCAGGACCCATGCTTCGCAGGGCAGCCGTTTTACAGCTGATTGGCGCTCGGAAAATGTCTTCCCCTATGGGCAGTCTTTGCTGGACGACGAGGTAATTTCCCCATTGGAACGCATTAAATGGGTTTCAATGCATTCCAGTGGGGAACCTTTTTTGCTGTACGATGTTTTCGCTTAACAGCGATTTCAGGGGAACGGATTATCACTGTGGTGCGGGGGCACAACTGTACTGGCTTGGATGACTGGACAAATTGACACTGAATCCAGGCAACACAGAGATTCTTCTGACTAGTCAAAAGGCAGACCATGGAATAGGGATTCAGCCCATGCTGGATCAGGTTACACTTCCCATGAAAACTGAGGCGTGTATCTTGGCTGTATTTCTGGTTTCCTCTCTGTTCTCGGCAGTGGCCAGGAGTTTGTTTACATGACTACACCTGGTGTGCCTGCAGTGCCTGTTCCTTGAGGTGTCTGGCTTGGCTGCGGTGACACAAGCCCTGCTAACCTCCCGTTTGTATTACTGCAATACGTTGTGTGTGGAGCTGCCTTTGAAGAAGGTTCAGAAACTTCTACTGGTGCATACTGCTGAAGTCAGACTGGGGCTGGTTACTAGGGTTATGTAACCCTTTCGCCATTTACAGCAGCTTCACTGCTTGCCAGTTTATTTCTGAGCCTATTCAGATCGTTGGTCATGATCTTTAAAGCCCTTTACAACTCAGGTCAAGACTATCTGAATCATTTAAAAAAATCAAATGACTATGTGCCTTCTTGGTGTGACCATTTTCACAAGCACATTTAGTGAGGATGGAAGGGAAGACTTTTGTATAGCTGTTCCAGATTATGGAACTCCCTTTCTCAGGATATTTAGTCAGTCCATTCATTCCTTTTTATTCTGCTGACAATTTAAAACATACCTCTTTAGATATAAAGTAACATGAGTAATATACTATAAGCAAAATTGGCCAGATATGAATCTTAATGGTGGACAAGCATATGTTATGAACTTTAGAAATGATGATGAATAATAATATTGGATGCTTTTGTTTTTGAGGCACGTATATTGAGATATCAAATATGTGTGAATTACAATAGTGACTATGTTGACAAGATTAGACATATAGTATCTTTTTGTCTATAAGAATGGAGATCTTTGATGAATAAACTGGCCTTGTGTGGATTTTATTGGTGGATAAGTAATCTTAAAGAGGAAACGAGAAATGTTTATGATGAGAATTGGACAGATGGAAATGCATAATTTAGGATTATGCATTTATTATAAATTTAGGATGTTAGACACTTAGATATACGAAATAGGGATATGAAATATAACGTGTAGATACACATGGATATACTATGGTGTAGTATGGGAATAAGGCATAAGCTCTGCTGTAGTCAGAATTTATATAATGGATAAATTGGTATGGGAAATACCTCCCTGCTTATATGTTTTGTCTTACATGTTCTTGATTGTCTTGTAGGTTTTTGTTTGTTCTGTATGTATGTATATCTCAAAAATAATAAAATTTATTTTAAAAAATACCTCTTTAGAAAGGCTTTTGGGGAGTTAGAAGAAAACTGAGATGACAAGCATTTAGAGGCTTTTAAAATCTGTTTTATAGTTTTCATATAATGGCTTAAATCCTGTTGCTGGAAGTTAATGCTACTTAAAGCTAATGATGTCATCAGCTGTGGCGATTTTTTGGAAATAGAACATCTCTGATTTCTTCAGAACTTGCGTCTGCCATCGGGTCACTTTGATTGTCAGGAAGCTGTTGGAATTTGAAGGATTGGAGGGGGAAATCTTTTAATTACAGTGGTGCCTCGCAAGACGAATTTAATTCATTCTGCGGTTTATGTCGTCTTCCGAAAAATTTGTCTTGTGAAACTCATTTTCCCATAGGAATGCATTCTAATTCATGTGTTCCTATGGGCAAAAAAAAAGGCAGAACAAAGTCAGATTTGGTTTACAAAGAGTTTATTAAATGCTCTCTTAAAGCCATACATATTGTGCAGATGATTTCAAAAATTTCAATAAAAAAACTTTAACTTTTTAAACAGCATAGAAAAACATGTAAAAATCAGCAAACATGAGGTAGGAACAAAAAACGGGGAAAAAAATCATTTTGCGAAGCACGTCCATAGGAACATTTGTCTTGTGAGTCATCAACCCCATCACCAAAACCATTCGAAAAACCATTGTGAGTTTTTTGTCCCACGAGGCATTCGTTTTGCAAGGCAGCACTGCACTGAGTGTCTGCCATTTAGATGTCCTGCAGCCCTCAGTGGCTTTCCCATTATGAAAGTGATTCATTGGAACCTTTGGGGAGGAATTAGAAGTGTTTTATTTACAAAACATCGAGACAGCTCATTAGATTTACACAGTGTAAACTATTCCAATAGGATTTTAGCGAGTGTTTTAAACTGTGTTTATATTTCATAGTTTTAAAATTGTAATTAGTATATTTTTAATTATTTGTGGAATTTTATATCTTTTTTATAAATTTTCTTGGGTCTGTGCAAGCTGAGGGAGGAAAGAAAGAAAGAAAGAAAGAAAGAAAGAATATTTTTATGTACAGTATTCAGTTTGGGTAACTGATATAGTTGTACAGAATGGGATTTAAGTGTGAAAGTCTGCTCAAGATTGAAGATTTCAGATGTCTTAAAGCACTTGAGAATGAAAAAAAGTTGACATTTTAAAATAATAGTTTAAACAGATTTTTAAACTAAAACATTTTAAATGAGGTTTCAAGTAAATTAGTGGTTTTATTTGTATACATAAGAAGAAACTGTTACTTGTAAAACTGTATTAAGTCACTAATTTTATTTGTTTGCATTACAGATGGTCCTCTTCCTGACCCAAATATGATTCGTTCCAGTGTGCCAAACCAGATGGTGAATCGTATGCAGACACCGCCAGGTGAGATTTCAGAGAAAAGGAGGAGGCTGAGCAACTTAGATGAAAAGTAGAATCTTGCATACACTCTACTCCCTACCTTCATTCTGAAGTATACAAAAGAAATTCATACTGAGGATTGCATTTGTCCTTTGCTCACATCTTATTAAACACTGTTACCATATTTAGTTACATTATGGCCTTCCACTAGCTGAAATTCCATCCCTTAGTGTAGTTACATTTCACTAGAGTAGATCCACTGAGTCTGTGGGAACTTAGTGAGTCAACTTCTTCATACATTCCACTAATTCAAATGGACCTATTCTAGTGCAGGTTAAAACGTTAAAACAACAGGATTTGGGGGACTGTTTACCTTAATGATTTGTTTGTTTGTTTGTTTGTTTGTTTGTTTGTTTACTTACTTACTTACTTACTTACTTACTTACTTACTTACTTACTTACTTACTTACTTACTTACATGCCGCCCACACTACCCGAAGGTCTCTGGGCGGTTTACAGCATTTAAAATACAATAAAAAGGCAAAATAAAAGGGCAAAATATAAAAATTGCCATCAGACCCACATTTGATGTTATTTCAGTTAAAAGCCATTTGGAACAGGAAGGTTTTGACCTGGCGCCGAAATGTCATCAGCGTCAGCGCCAGACGAATCTCAGTCGGGAGGGCATTCCATAGTCTAGGGGCAGCTGCCGAAAAGGCCCTTTTTTGTGAAATAAGCGGTTACCATTTTCTGAAAACCCTATTTCAGCACAATTTGTGATTTACTAAGATAATCTGAAAAGTTTTAAGGTACCATAATGGGAGTAATATGTTATGAAAATGTTCTGAAGATATTTGTCAGTATTCCAAATGAATATAGGAGAAAGCTTTTTTATCTGCCCCAATAATACACGTCTTTTGTAGATATTAATTTAAGCTAAAAAGACAACTCTTTCAGCATTGAACGTTGGGCATAGTAGCAGCCATACATTATTCCTTGCAAAAAAGAAACCACCTTGCTTTCCGTGACACCAGTTTTTAAAAAATACCATTTGATTGATACTGATTGTCTCTCATGCTATTGCTCACCTAGTCCATAAACTGCAATGAGTATGACTGTTTTGTCAGTTTAGCTTGTTTTCACTGCTTCTCTTTTCTTGCTGTTGGATATTCTGTCTACACCTTCTCTTGACTATTGCTTTGACTGGCTTCTCTACTATTCAGTCTTTCCAGTTTCAAAAAAATGCTGTATTTGCCAAGCATTTTGTTGCTTTTATTCCTCAACCCATAGACTGCTCAGCCACTACTGTTTGTATTCTTTCAAGAAAGGTTTTAATTTCCACTGTCCAGATTCCTTCCCATATTTTCCTAGCGTTCATATTCACTGCTGTTTTCCATAAATATTTGTTTGGGTTGGTAAAATGAGTACCCAGCTCACTGGAGGATCAATGTGTAGCCTGCATAATTAATTTGTAAACCGCCCAGAGAGTGCTTGAAGCCCTATGGGGTGGTATGTAAGCAGCATGCTTTGCTTTGGGCCTTAAACTAAGGTTTTCAGTGGCACACTATCAAATTCTTTGTAACTCTTTTTTTTAAGTGAAAAGTGTGCTTCTTATATACTGCCTCATAGTGTTTAAAGCAGTGGTTCCTAACCTTGGGTATTTTTGGACTGCAATTCCCAGAAGCCTTCACCATCAGCTGTGCTGGCTGGGGTTTCTGGGAGTTGCAGTTCAAAAATACCTGAGTAACCCAAGGTTAAAAATCACTGGTTTAAAGTAGTTTACAAGTTAATTACATAGGCTACACATAGCCCCAGAAGCTGGGTACTCATTTTACCAATCTTGGAAGGATGAAAGGCTGAGTGAACCTTGAGCCAGCTCCCTAGGATTGAACCCCAGGTCATGCACAGAGTTTAGCTGCAAACAGCAATTTAACTACTGTGCCACAAAGCTCCTTGGAATATGTGACTTCTTCTAAACATCTTGTCTCTTATTCTAAGTTCTTTGGGCCTCAGTCTTGCCTTTGTCTCCTAATTTTGTTCCTAAGGAATGTGTTTTTAGCTTTGGCCCATCTGCTTGCCTTCTGCAGGTGTCTTGCATGTTTTAGTTTAGATTTCTTGGATTATCTCACTTCTTCATGTTATTTTTCACTACAATATTTTATTGGTTCTCATATCTGCTTTCCTTTTGTTTTTATATATATTTCATCTATTTCTTCTTAATGAAACAGTGTAATGTATGTTCTAGCAACATTTGTTTTTAATATGGCAAAGAAAGTAACCTTTTTACTTGTAGATAAAATATAGCTAGATCGTTCATTGTTCACGGTCATATCAACCTGTTACCCAAGTCTTGTTTTTTTTCCCCCAGCATCTCTAAGATTGATCTGTTCCTTTGTCTTTCACATATCTAGCAGCTTGGCCCATGCCCAGTTGGAATTAATTGTTCATTGGCTATTGCTTCCACATTTTAAATTCCTGATGGCTTTCAGGTCATTCCATGTCAAATAAACCAACGCATGGAACTTTGATGTCATGGATTAAGTTCATTTTTGATACATTTGTACCTTACCATGAGATGTTTAAAAATATTTTTTCTGAATTTTTTGGTCCACCCATTTCTGAGATACTGCATTTTCAAAATTGGAAAAAATGCCAAAATTCACTACCCACCATAACTTCACATGTAATTTAATACATATGTGTGATAACTACAGATGTGGGACAGGTGTCATTTTAAAGCTTATGAATAGGGTTTTCATTTGATATATAACATGATGCAGTTGCAAATTTCCAAAAAACTTTACACAATTAAAAAAAAAATGGATTTTTGGGAAAATTGATTTTTTAAAATTGTTCAGAAAATTCACACTTAAAGATACATGTCTTGTAGCCAGTCAATCCAAATTTCAGGTTAGTATCTCATTGTTATCATACAAAATTTACATTTTCTTGTTGGCAATGACAAAGATTTTAATTGACTTAGCCCTGAAAATAGACCAAAAATTCTATATCTCATTATTAAGAACCTCTTTTTTCTTGGCTAGCATGTTGGATGCTTTTGTCATCTCCTGTGGGGTTAGTTGGTATGTTCTCCCTGTAGCTGTAATTGGATCTAGTTTGCAAAGGATGAAGTTTCCTGGCACTGTAAGAACATCCGGCTTTCTAGGGTAAGAGAAAGGTCTTGCTGGTCCAGCAGGATGTAAGGATGATAGCTAGACTTCACGTTTTGTAGCATCCATTGAAACAACACATCCCATTCACCCTGAGTTATTATAGGCACATGCCAGAAAACCATTCAAGTGATCGAAATCTACATCTTGAAGTTTGGGAGTGATTTTAATACAATGTAAAACAGAATCACGAGAAGCTGAAAATGCTTTGGTTTCTCATTTTTCAGTTGATACTGGGAGGAAGGCATGACACTTCCGAGTTCCTGTAACTGGAACTGCTTCATCAAATCGTACTTTTAAAAATTTCTCCTCTTCCAGGTATTCATCATTTGTAATGTAAAAAAGGCAACTCTACACATGGACATCACTAGACGGGCAATACCAAAATCAGATTGATTATGTTCTCTGCAGCCAAAGATGGAGAAGCTCTATACAGTCATTAAAAACTAGACCTGGAGCTGATTGTGGCTCTGATCATTAGCTTCTTATAGCAAATCTCAAGCTTAAACTGAAAAAGTAGGAAAAACCACTGGGCTAGTCAGGTATAATCTAAACCAAATCCCTTATGAATACACAGTGGAAGTGAAGAACAGATTTAAGGAATTAGATTTGGTGGACAGAGTGCCTGAAGAACTATGGATGGAGGCTTGTAACATTATACAGGAGGCAGTAACAAAAACCATCCCAAAGAAAAGGAAATGCAAGAAAGCAAAGTGGCTGTCCAACGAGGCCTTACAAATAGCAGACAAGAGAAACGAAATGCAAAGGAGATAGGGAAAGTTACAGAAACCTGAATGCTGACTTCAAAATAATAGCAAGGAGAGACAAGATGGCCTTCTTAAATGAACAGTGCAAAGAAATAGAGGAAAATAATCGAAAGGGAAAAATCAGAGATCTGTTCACGAAAATTGGACATATTAAAGGGACATTTTGTGCAAAGATGGACATGATAAAGGAGAAAAATTATAAGGACCTAACAGAAGCAGAAGACATCAAGAAGAGGTGGCAAGAATACACAGAGGAATTATAGCAGAAAAATCTGGATGTCCCGGACAACCCAGAGAGTATGGTTGCTGACCTTGAGCCAGACATCCTGGAGAGTGAAGTCAAGTGGGCCTTAGAAAGCATGGCTAACAACAAGGCCAGTGGAGGTGATGGCATTCCAGTTAAACTATTTAAAATCTTAAAAGATGCCGCTGTTAAGGTGCTACATTCAATATGCCAGCATGTTTGGAAAACTCAACAGTGGCCAGAAGACTGGAAAGGATCAATCTACATCCCAATCCCAAAGAAGGGCAGTGCCAAAGAATGTTCCAACTACCGTACAGTTGCACTCATTTCACACGCTAGCAAGGTTATGCTCAAAATCCTCCAAGGTAGGCTTCAGCAGTATGTGGACCGAGAACTCCCAGAAGTACAAGCTGGATTTCAAAGGGGCAGAACAACTTGAGACCAGATTGCTAACATGCGCTAAATCAGTGGTTCTTAACCTTTGCTACTCAGGTGTTTTTGAACTGCAACTCCCAGAAACCCCAGCCAGCACAGCTGATGGTGAAGGCTTCTGGGAGTTGCAGTCCAAAAACATCTGAGTAACAGAGGTTAAGAATTAATGCGCTAGATTATGGTGAAAGCCAGAAAGTTCCAGAAAAACATCTACTTCTGCTTCATTGACTATTCAAAAGCCTTTGACTGTGTGGACCATAGCAAACTATGGCAAGTCCTTAAAGAAATGGGAGTGCCTCACTACCTTATCTATCTCCTGAGAAATTATATGTAGGACAGGAAGCAACAGTTAGAACTGGATATGGAACAACTGAATGATTCAAAATTGGGAAAGGAGTATGACAAGGCTGTATATTGTCCCCCTGCTTATTTAACTTATATGCAGAATTCATCATGCGAAAGGCCGGACTGGAGGAATTCCAAACTGGAATTAAGATTGCTGGAAGAAATATCAACAACCTCAGATATGCAGATGATACCACTCTGATGGCAGAAAGTGAGGAGTAATTAAAGAATCTCTTAATGAGGGTGAAAGAGAGTGCAAAAAAATGGTCTGAAGCTAAACATAAAAAAAACCTATCATAGCCAATGGTCCCGTCACCTCATGGCAAATGAAAGGGGAAGATATGGAGACAATGATAGATTTCACTTTCTTGGGCTCCATGATCACTGCAGATGGAGACAGCAACCACAAAATTAAAAGACTCCTGCTTCTTGGGAGGAAAGCGATGACAAACGTAGACAGCATCTTAAAAAGCCGAGACATCACCTTGCTGACGAAGTCCGCATAGTCAAAGCTATGGTTTTTCCAGTAGCGATGTATGGAAGTGAGAGCTGGACCATAAAGAAGGCTGACCACCGAAGAATGGATGGTTTTGAATTGTGCTGGAGGAGATTCTTGAGAGTCCCCTGGACTGCAAGGAGAACAAACCTATCCATTCTGAAGGAAATCAACCCTGAGTGCTCACTGGAAGGATGGATCCTGAAGCTGAGGCTCCAATACTTTGGCCATCTCATGAGAAGAGAAATCTCCCTGGAAAAGACCCTGATGTCAGGAAAGAGCGAAGGCAAGAGGAGAAGGGGACGTCAGAGGACGAGGTAGTTGGACAGTGTCATCGAAGCTACCAACATGAATTTGACCAAACTCTGGGAGGCAGTGGAAGACAGGAGGGCCTGGCGTGCTCTGATCCATGGGGTCATGAAGAGTCGGACACAACTTAACATCTAAAGAACAATAATATAAAAAAACGTATTACAGGGATGTTTGCCTTCCCCCACTCAAACAACTGTCGATGTGTTATTTGAGAGAGGGTTTTGAAGGCTGGCTTTTGCTGCAGGTCTCTTCACTGTGTCTCCAACACCATCACAAACTCCTTTGCCATGTGCAGTCACATAAAAATGCAGTTCTGCTTCAATGCCTTGGAAATCAGTGTGTGGGTTACACAAATTTGCAAAATTCTTACGATTTTTGTGTTGTGCTGCAGAGCTGTCTGAAAAGTAAAATATCTTTTTTAAGTTCGGGAGCAATTCCACTTTCAAAACATTAAAAGTTTTCTTTGATAAGCATGAACAACAACTGTGTCATGTTTCTGATATTCCGAGATGAAAACAAAACTCTATTGTTTTAGTTGATCATTTTCCTTGTAGTACACAACAAAGGGATAAACAGTTGCCCTAAAGTTGTTCCAGCAGAATGACTGGGCTTCATTTTGTAGAATGAATGAATAGTTCACAGAAAAATCACATGTGATCACAACTTTATTATGGCAAAGTATAATTTTCTTCTCTGCAAAAAAAGCAGATTTGTGTTTGGCGATGAAATCATGCTCCTTCAATATGATTAACTGGGCTGAAAACTCAACCAAATCCTCTGTGGTTTTGCAAATAGTTTCAAATGAACTGTGGTCCACTGAAACCCACTGCTTGTAGGTGATGTTATCAATCATTTCTTCTTCAGGACTTGTCAGTAAGGTTTCCTTGAATTCATCACTGCTAGGGCATGAATCACACTCACCAAAAAATTGTCTACTGGGGTATTACACATAATTCTTGATAAATACACACACACATAGTGAATCCCACTAGCTCCTGCAGTTCCTTGGTCTTAACTCAGCAAATTTTGAAAATCCTGTCTTCAGATGGATACTTGGAGTTAAAAAAATTTGATAAATTTCTCTAAGATTACCAAGTATTAGATGCTTTTGGACATGGGTTCGACAACCATCTTTGTCTTTGATTTAAATATAATCTTTCTTGCCCGGCATTTGCTTGCTGACTTCTTCATTGCAGTAAAATTCCTTTGCTAAGTTGACTGTGTCTTCAGGTAAAAATTTTCCAGGTGTGGGATTAGGTGAGCACAAAATTCCTTTTTCTTCACAAGTTTCTTTGCCTTCCTTGCAATGTAGTTACTCACTCTGAATTCACTTTCTATTCTTTTACAGGACCGGCTTTCTGGTAAAACTGTCAAAATCATGAGTTTTTTAATTCTGTTCTAAGTTTTTAAATTTTTCTTTAGTTGCTGAATAATTTCTGAATCAGCAGTTACTTTCTTCCTCATCTAAATCATCTTCAGACATACAAAATAACTCTTTGTAGGTCCTTTTACTCTTCCCCATCTTTTCTTCGCAATACTACATTTTTCTTACACAACGGAGACTCACCAATGGAGGTCAAGGAGGCATTTAGGTGGCTAAAAGCTGCATCAGGGTCGAAATACTCAGACTCCTTAATATGACTAGGATCTCATAATCTCATAATTCTCAGAATTTCCTGTTCAAGTATATTTTTTTCCATCTGATAAGGCTTCTCTTTTCCAAACTGCAATCTGAATGAAGTACAGAGTAGACCTTTGGTCAGTTGGTCTATATCTATCTATCTATCTATCTATCTATCTATCTATCTATCTATCTATCAATCAATCAATCAATCAATCAATCAATCAATCAATCAATCAATCAATCAATCAATATGTCTGTGATTTGATTTCACTATTTAGTGAACACAGTCAATAAGTTACTTTCCTTAAGTCTTTACTAAGCCAGTGCCCCCCCTTTTAAAGGGTTGCAACATTTTTTTCTGTTCTCCATATTTAAAAGTATGTAGTTATCAAACAGTTTAATAAAGAGTAATAAAGGAGCTTCATAACAAAAATGTCCTAGACAGCTCCACAAAAAATACACTATACACATACATGTGCGCACAGACACACATCTTTTACCACAGAATTTTATCAATATAAATTGTAAAAAAAAAAAAATGGACTTGAGGGGTTTTAAGTCCTTGTCATTGCCAACAAGAAAATCTAAGTTTTCTATAAGAATGAAATACCAGCCTGAAATTTGGATAGACTGGCTACAAGACATATATCTTTAAGTGTGAATTTTTTGAAATATTAAAAAAATCAATTTTCCCAAAAATTCAATCTTTTAAATGTGTAATTTTTTTGAAAATGTACAATTGCATTATGTTGTACGGTATATCAAATGAAGGCCCTATTCTTATGCTTTAAAATGACACCTGTCTCAGGTTTGTAGCTATCATAGGTATGTATTAAATGACATTTGAAATTATGGTGTCTAGTGAAATTTGGCATTTTTTTTGCAGTTTTGAAAATGCAATATCTCATGACATCAAGTTCCAAAATAGATTTTTCATTGATTGATTTGACATAGAATGACCCTTTACCTTCTTGCTTTATTTCATTGTCTAATTGTATTTTCTGCCTAAGTTCTTTGCACCTGATTCTATCTTTGTTGCTCACCTTCAGGCCCCATACTCTTACAGTGTTTGCTGCCCTTTTTTACACTTCTTTCACCTCCCTTTACTTAACACTCATTTCCACAAATACCAAGCCTTTATTTGCCCTTTTTAATTTATTTATTTATTTATTTATTTATTTATTTATTTATTTATTTATTTATTTATTTATTTATTTATTTATTTATTTATTTATTTAACTTATATGCCGGCCACTCTACCCAAAGGTCTCTGGTCTCTTTTATAGGACTATTCATATTTGTATCCCTGGGGATAAAAATACGAAGATTGGCATCAAAGGTGCCACAGAGATCCAGCTCCTCTCCCCCAAAATCAGCTGGTCCACTCACTGGTCACCCTTGTTCGCATTGTTGTGCCAATTGCGGAAGCAGCCGAGCTGGCCCTTTCCTGCCTCCCTACACAGCTGATCACTCAACAGCTGAGTAGGGACACTCTTCATCCTGCTTCATCACTGGAGTGGTCGGCTGCACTGGGAGGCAGGTTAGCACTGGCCAGATTGCTTCCATGATTGGCGCAGCAATGTGGAGGGTGGCCGCATGCAGCAACCAGTGAGTGGACCAGCTGATTTGGAGGAAAGGGCTGGATCTCCGCCACACCTGTGGTGCCAATATTTATATTTGTATCCCCTGGGATATGAATACAAATAGCCCAACTCTAGTATAAAAGTCTTCTTTTATATAGTGGTGCCTCACTTGACAATGTTAACTCGTTCCAGTGAAATCGCTGTAGAGCGAAAACGTCAAGCAAAATAAAAAGCCCATTGAAATGCATTGTAAACCGTTCAGTGCGTTCCAATGGGCTGAATACCTGCTCGTCCAGTGAAGATCCTCTATAGGGGCAGCCATTTTCGGTGCCTGTAGTGCGAAAAATGCCTCCTAAAAACAGCAGGGAGCCATTTTGAGCAGCCGGCAGCCATTTTGAAAATCTGACAATCAGCTGTTTTGATCGTTGTAATGCGAAGAATTGGTTCCTGAAGCAGGGAACTGATTGTTGCAAAGCGAAAAAAACATTAAAATGTCGTTATCACAAAAACATCGTCGTGAAGCGGATTAGTTGTTGTTATACGGGGTAATCGTTAAGCGGGGCACGACTGTACTTTTTAAAGGTTCTGGCATCTTCCTCCATTTGTCTTGTAGATTTAAGAATATGTCTTCATTCTTATACATAATTTGGGTCTTCCATTTTATAAGTATTATAATATAATGTAATATATGATTACAATATATTTGTATTATATACATATAATGAACTCTGTCTTTGCTTTAAATATACAAACCTACAGGAATGAATCAGTTTGGGCCAATGCAGATGCCATCTGTTGGACCCCGGCAAACTCCTCCCCTTCAGCACCCTGGACAGCTAAGCCAGACAGGGGCTATGAGCCAGGTCAGTTCACTCTCATGTCCATTGTTGTTACATCCAAATGTTTTGGACATAACAACTTCTGTCTTGAGTTATTTGGAGCTGGCATGCAGCTTTCTGTAGAAAATGTATTTATTGGGCAGTTGGAATCAGAATTGAGGAACAGTCTCATTTAAGTCTCTAGCACTGCTAGTCTGAGCAAATTTATTTGTAGTTGGGATAAGGGTAAGGTACTAGTAAATACACTATACTGTGATTATCTTGTGGTATCAGTTAAGTCTGAGTCTGACTATAACTAAGTGTGTGAGTATTTATTTATTTGTAATAAACCTTTTCTTACAGATGGGTTTTTCTCCACGTATGCAGCAACAAGGGGTTGGGCAGCCATCTAATCAAAGTCAGTTCCTGCAGCAGAACCAGTTTCCTGCATTGTCCCCTGGAATAAATCCAGCAGGCACACCTATGACACAGCCTGGCAGTCAGATCCCAACTTCTCAAGTATGTTGAGCAAAGATTATTTTGCAGACTTTTTTTAATGTGTGTGTAGTGGGGTAGTTTACACAGATAAATGGAATTCACAAAACAAAATAGTTTTCACAAACTAGTCAGTAACATCATTGATCACCTAAGAGGGTGCTATCTTCATTTTTATGTTCAACCTCTTCTTTGGAGAAGGTCTTCCATTTTGTTCTCATTTTCATCTTTTGAAGCTGTCAGCTATAATTTAGAAGAGGGCTGCTTCCAGCAATTCCTTTTACCATCACTTTCTTACTATTCATCTTGCCTTTGTCATGGCAACTGGAAGAATTGGAGAGAATGCAGTACTTGTGATTTGATCTGGTTTTGGATGCTGTACCTTGTGTATTCAGATACTGATAGTTCTGTTTCTTCCCAGGCACAAATGACTAGCTCTTCCTGTCCTGTGACTTCTCCAGCTGTGGCTCCAGGTTCCCAGGGGAGTCATATTCCCTGTCCCCCTCTTCCACAGTCTACTTTGCATCGAAATTCTCCCTCTCCAGTACCAAGCCGTACTCCTACACCTCATCATACACCGCCAGGCCTAGTTTCCCAGCAGCAACAGCAGCAGCAACAGCAACAGCAACCCCCAGCCCCACCACAAACAATTTCCTCTGCTCCTACCCCGGTTGCTCAAGGAATGCCACCTGGGCCACAGTCTCAAACTATGCATCCACCTCAGAGACAAACGCCGACACCACCCCAGGGTCAGTTGACTCCACAAGTGCAGCCTCCAGTTTCTGTTACTCCTTCTGCAGAGCAGCAGCTCCCACAGCAGCCTCTTTCGCAACAGAGTGCAACCGCATCTGTGCCCACCCCAACAGCAGCTCTCCAGCCTCAGCATCCTGCAACGCCTGTAAGGAATTTTTTTAATCTGTTAAGTTCTACCTCAAACAGAATTTTCTTGTATTTCTACTATATTGAGCGCATAATATTCGTGGAGGGACAGAACATTATACTAGATTCTGTAACTTGTGCTCTTCTGTATATCAGTGTTTTACAGAAGTTGCATGTTGTCAAAGATACATATGGTACAGAGCATAGCTACTGTTAGACAGTATAAGTGTTGTTCTTTTTCGTGGCCTCTGTGAATGCACACATATGGGTATTGTCTGTGCCTCCGCTGACTCTCTCGGAAGATTCTAGAGCTAAAAGTAACAATTTTATGGTGTGATCCTCCACGAGGTATATGCTCCTCCCACCCACCATCTTCCCCAGTTCCTTTTTTCCGCCAAGCTGAACGGTTCTCAGGAAAGATTGAGCGCTTCATTAGTTGCCTTTTGACTATTTTTCTAGGCTCTTTTGAGCTTTTGTTTGTTTTAATTACCTACTTAGTGATCCTCTGCGTCTTTTGTTTGCCTAATCGGCTCCCTGTGGTCTTTTTCTTCCCTTTCCCCCCTTTTTTCCCCTTCCCCCTCCCCTTCCCTAGTTCTTTGCTTATGGCCTCACCATCTCCTTTTAAAAGGTGTACAACCTGTGCGAATAAAATCACACTTTCCGACGGTCATAACCAGTGCCTTTTTTGTTTGGGTGAGTAACATCCTACCCATTCGTGCCCCGCTTGTAAAAATTTAACCAAGCCGGCACTTAAACAGAGGCTCCAAAGACTTCGGTCTTACCTTTGGCAAACAGCCATGAATCCTCCTACTTTGTCTTCAGAAGCAGCTAGATCTCCTGCCCTTTCAGCCGATAGACTTCCAGCGGGCCAGCCTACCTCTGATTCTACCTCCGTGCTACCAGTTAAGGACACTGCTGAAAAAGCAAAATCGTCTGGTAAGCACAAGCTGCCCTCCTCTCAGAAGTCTCGAGCTCACGATCCCAGCTTGAAGAAAAAACCTAAGTCTGCCCCTAAGAGGCCCAGAAAGGACAAACTTCCCAGAGTGGAGCCCCCGCAGTCTTCTCTGCCTTCCCTATCCTCGAGGAATCGTCCAGAGAAGCCCCTGATTTAGCCTCGGACAGAGACGATGCCCATGATGTTGCGCCCCCCCCCCCCCACGATGCCAACCCAAACCCCGAGCATTGGCCTCAATGCGGCTGCCCCACAGTTCAGCCCGGCCTCAGCCCATTCCAACCCTGACTCAGGATGGGCAGTTGATAGCTCGGCATCCAATCTGGAGGCTCCCCCTTCGCCTCCATGGAAGAGAACGGAGAAACGAAAGCACCTCTCTCCATTGAGGTCAGTCCCATCACAAGGCGACTTAGGCCCTTTTCCAATGGTACCATACCATTTTGACCCCTTCATGTGGCAATCCTGGTACGAGAGGTTTCAGCCTGAGCAGGCTAAACGGCCAAAAACTATGCCGGAACTCCGCCATGCCATACCCTTTGTGGACTCAAGCCGCCTCCGTGCAACTGCCTCGGCCCCGGCACCTTCGGCTCCGCCCGTTCGCCCCCTCGTCCCATCGAAGCGGATGTGAGAAAAGGTTCACGAAGCCCTACCAGTGCGTCCTGCACCCTCAATGCCACGATGCCATAAAAGCACGGGACTTAACCCTCCATATGCTCCACAGTCTTGGCCTCAAGATCAACCTTGAAAAGTCACACTTGACTCCAAACCAAACGGCCAAGTTCATAGGCATGGAGGTAGACTCCCTCCGTGCAAGAGCTTTCCTGCCTCTAGACAAGATCAGGAAAATCCGAAAGGCTGTCCGCCTTTTTCAAACACATCACTCCGTTTCGGCTCATCACTCCCAACACCTTCTGGGACTCATGGCATTGACAACGGCCGTCGTCCAGCACGCCAGGCTCAAAATGCGATCCCTGCAGCCATGGTTTCTCTCCCTGTTCAATCCGCTCACAGACCCTCCGTCGGTCCTGTTACCAGTGACACCAGAGCTAGCCTCCCAGCTCAAATGGTGGACTCATCCAGACAGTCTTCTCATTGGCAGGCTCTTCTCGCCTCTAAGACCTTCCATATAGATCACAACCAACGCCAGTCCCACGGGGTGGGGTGCTCATTGCCTCCAGCACACAGTTCACGGACTCTGGTCCAAACAAGAACTGCCACTTCATATAAACCATCTAGAACTGTTGGCAATCATCAAAGCGTTCCGTGCCTTCCTTCCCCTCATTCGAGGACAAGTAGTGCAGTTGACAACAGACAACACCACTGCACTCTTTTATGTCAACAAGCAAGGGGGTACCCATTCCCCTTCCCTGCTCTTCCTAGTGGTCGACCTCTGGGAATGGTGCTATTCCCACCATGTTTTCCCTATTGCCGCCCACATTTCCACCGACGACAACACCTTGGCAGATTGGCTCAGTCGGCTACTGACGAGAACACACGAATGGACTCTGAACGATGTCATATTTCAGCGGCTGTGCCAGTGATGGGGCACGCCCTCGATAGACCTCTTTGCAGCCGATGGCAACAAGAAATGTCCCCGGTTCTGCTCCAGATCGGGCCTGGACAGCAACTCTCTGGGAGACACATTCCTGATGGACTGGTCTCAGGATCTCCTGTACATTTTTCCTCTTTTGCCTCTCATCCAGCGGGTGGATCGTCTGTCTTCGACAGGACGGAGCGAACGCCATCCTGATAGCCCCATATTGGCCCTGCCAGCCATGGTTCACTCACCTGATCTCGATGTCATTGGACATGCTTCGCCTTCCTCTCCGCCCAGATCTCCTCTCACTCGACCACGGCCTTGTTCTTCACCCAGACGTCGCCTCTCTCAGTCTTGTGGCATGGAGGATACTCCCGATGTGATGCAGGTTCTTCTTCGAGTCCGAAAACCTTCCACTACCCTCCTATATGAAAACAAATGGAAATCTTTTTTGCAATCTGCTCAGGACAATGACTTACCTGCTATACCTGTTTCTCTGAAGACTCTGCTTGCCTATCTTCTCCATCTCAGTTTTGGCCTTTCCCAGTCCACGTTAAAGGTCTATCTTTCGGCCATTATGGCCCACCAGCCCGACGATTCTCCTTCCTCCAAGTTGTTTTCTCACCCAACTGTCAGGAAGTTCCTCAAAGGGCTCAACAACATTCACCCTCCTCAACAACGTATCACCCCCCAGTGGTCATTACAGCTGGTTCTTAATGCCTTGATGCGGCCTCCGTTTGAGCCCATGGCGTCCGTCAACCTCAAATTCCTGACTCTTAAATCAGCCTTCCTTGTTGCGATCACATCAGCCAAACGGGCTAGTGAACTCGCTGCTCTTCGAGCTGATCCTCCCTTTATCCAGTTTCACCCCGATAAATGACTCTTTATTTTGATGTTTCCTTTTCTCCCGAAGGTGGTCTCTGACTTCCACCTCAACCAACCCATTATACTACCCTGCCTCTTCAAGCCTCGATCTTCATCGCCCCTAGAACATATGCTCCATAACCTCGATGTCAGACGTGCCCTGACTTTCTATGTCGAAAGGACAAAGACTTTTAGAAAGTCCAATAAACTCTTTCTATGCTTCCATGGCCCAAAGAAAGGGACCTCAGCCGCCTCTCAATCCATAGCACGTTAGATTGTACAGACTATTTCCCTTGCTTACAGCTTGTTGAGGAAATCCCCTCCAGAACATTTGACAGTTCATTGTACCAGGGTGCTGGCCACCTCTACTGCCTTCCAGCGTGACAGCGAGGTTCCTGACATCTGTTGTGCCACTACGTGGTCCACACCATCCGCGTTTCTCAAGCACTACCGGCTCGACGTCAGAGCGTGCCAAGATGCTGCATTCGGCAGAGCTGTCCTGTCATCCTTCTTACCATGACGACCCACAAACCAGTAAGTGCAGCTTGCTAGTCACCCATATGTGTGCATTCACAGAGGCCACGAAAAAGAAAAAGAGGTTACTTACCTGTAACCATAGTTCTTTGAGTGGTCTTCTGTGAATTCACACAACCCGCCCATCCTTCCCCTCTATCCGTCATGGGTTAGCTATGTAATTATTTAATTAATTCTTTCCTTCATACCCGGCGGATAAAATTAAGGAACTGGGGAAGATGGTGGGTGGGAGGAGCATATACCTCGTGGAGGATCACACCATAAAATTGTTACTTTTAGCTCTAGAATCTTCCGAGAGAGTCAGCGCAGGCGCAGACAATACCGATATGTGTGAATTCACAGAGGACCACTCAAAGAACTATGGTTACAGGTAAGTAACCTCTTTATATTCATGAATCACATGTACGTTTTGGCATTAGTGGAAGGTATACATCACTAAACATGCTTCTAGGGTGAAAAAGCACTGGCAGTGTGTGTCATATTTGTTATATAGTATCACTTCATTATCATGTTGTTTGGGAGAAGGGAGAGATAACATAGGTTACCGAAGATATAGAAGCACAGTATGCATCAAATACTAAATTGCTACATAATCTTGAGACTTTCAGTATTTAAATGTCTACAGAATCTAAAACTAATAGTTTCTTCTTTGGTTTAGCTTTCACAGCCAGGTGCAAATATTGATGGGCAAGTCTCCAACCCACCATCTACTAGTAGTGCAGATGTGAACTCTCAACAAGCTGCCCCTGAGCAGCAGCAGCAGCAGCCTGTCCCTGAAATTAAAATGGAGTTTAAATTGGAAGAAGAAGAGTCAGAACAAACAGACCTTCAGATGGAAGAGAAACCAGAGGTGAGTGTATAGTATGTACAAAAGGAAGTCTAGTGATAATAATTATTATTTCAATTTTTCACATTCAGATCTTCTTCAAAAGTGGCATAAAGTTTTCCTATTTTATCCACAAAACAGTTCTGTGCAGTAGATTAAACTGAGAAGAGCATCAGTGGCTCGAAGTTACTGGAGTCAAAGCTGAACATGGATTTGATTCAAGTTCTACCTAAATCAAATATTCAAGTCACTGCCATTATATTTCTGAAAATTAATAAAACCTGTAAATAAAATGCAGATGCTTCAAAAATTGGTGTGTTGTGAATGGTCAGGTCTTCTGTTTATACAACCTGTTGGAGTGTGAATCAAACATAACAATATAACTTCAGATGGTCACCAATCAGATAAATTTAAGTTTTCTAATAGCTACAGCTACGCTGTGGACACATACGGTCATGACCAAAAATATTGGCACCCTTGCAATTCTGTCAGAAAATGCAACCCTTCTCTCAAAATTGTTGCAGTTGCAAATATTTTGGTACTCACATGTTTATTTCTTTGGTTTGCGTTGGAACAACACAAAAAAACAGAGAAGAAAAGTCAAATCTGATACAATCCCACACAGAAACCCAAAAATAGACTGGCCAAAATTATTGGCACCCTGTCTAAATTGTAAGAAATAATCCGGAGATGGAGTCCTGAAGGCAGTTCCTGTCTTTCTGCCAACTCCTGCGACGTTGCTGGAACCAGTTGTATTGGCTCTTTCCTTTCCATTGGACCATTTCAGCAACATGGAGAGGGGGGATCTGCTGCTTGGGTAACAGCCTATCCTCCATATTTTGGTGTCTTTTCTGACCAAGATGTTTAGAGGAAACAAATAGTCATTTGAACTGTCTCTTAGTCTTTATTATAAACAGTTGCATGTGAGAAGGGTGGCTTCCAGAGTTGCTTCAGGGAGGAGAGCATTCAACATACTGTAATTGAACTGTGCCTTTGCACAGTTAAAGCTAGTGCTGTGCTTGTTTCTTGAGAGATCAGATCTGGCCACTGTCATAAATGCCATAGTTACATCTCAGCTGGATTACTGTAATGTGCTCTATGTGGGGCTGCCTTTGGAAAGTTTTTGGAAACTCCAGAGGGTCCAAAATGCTGCAGGCAGATTTTAACTGGCACTGACTGCAGAAAATCTATAACTCCTCTGTTAGAGCAGCTCCACTGGCTGCCAATCTGTTTCCAGGCACAATTCAGAGTGCTGGTTTTAATATATAAAGCCCCAAACAGCTTAGGTCCAAGCTATCTAAAAGACCACATCTCCCTCTATGAGCCTGCCCGGGCATTAAGATCATGAGGGGAGGCCTTTCTCTCAGTCCCACGACCCTCACAATTGCGCTTGGTGGGGACAAGGGGGAGGGCCTTCACTGTCACTGCTCCCAGACTCTGGAACTCCCTCCCATGGGTAGCTAGGCTGGCTCCATCTTTGCTGTCCTTCTGCAAGCAGACAAATACTTTTCTCTTCAGGCAGGTTTTTCCTTAATGACTGGTGGTCTGAGAGAGGTTTTTAAATGGGTTGTTGTGCCCTGTTGTTTTAAATGTGTTTTAATATTGATTTTATTTACTATTTTACTTTAATACTTGTTTAATTCTATTTTAATATTTGTATAATTACTGTTTTTGGCTTTTAAATACTTTTTTAATTTATGTAAGCTGCCTTGAGTTCTTTTGAGGAGAAAGGTGAGATAAAAATATTTTAAATAAAATTAAAATAAATAAATTGGGATCTGTGTGTTTTTTTTTTAATGTATGATTTCCAGGTTAAGGTAGAGTCTCTGCCAGAAGATTGTAAATCTGAACCAACAGAGCAGGAAGAGAAGAAACCAGAAATGAAGCAAGAAATGAAAGAAGAGGAGGAAAGACCTAGTACTCCAGGCACTCAGTCATCACCTGCTTCAGGACAGTCAAAGCGAAAAAGTAAGCTACTTTTGTTCATTTATAATATTTGGAAGCTTAGTAGTGTTGAATGTGCATTTAATGTGTTGGTAATACACATTCTTGAATGTGTATTTAATGTGTTGGTAACACAAATACTTTTGTTGGAAATCATCCATTGTCTTGTAAAACACTGGTGGGGGATAGACATATGAAATATATCAGACAAAAAGGGGGGAGAGGGGGAGAGGTACTATAGCACCTTAAAGACTAACTGCTGTATTTTAATGTGAGGTTTTGTGAATTTAGTCTACTTCCTCAGACATTGGAATGAGACTATATGACTGTCCTGGTAAATGGAAATATTTTGAAGCAGGTTTTTATGTGTTGTAGTTTCTCATGTCAGATTTACAGTATATCCTCAGATTCTTTTGCATTGAAATTGTCCTGATTGTCCTATGTAGAGTGGGAGGAGCATTGTTGGTAAAAGAATGGTATACAGTGGTGCCCTGCATAGCGACGATAATCCGTTCCAAAAAAAATCGTTGCTATGTGGATTCGTCACTATGCGGGGCAAAAAAGCCCATAGGAACGCATTAAAACACGTTTAATGCGTTCCTATGGGCAAAAAACTCACCGCTATGCGGAAATCCTCCATGTGGCTGCCATTTTCGCTGCCCGGTAAGCGAGGAAAGGGTGCGAAAATGCTGCGGGCAGCCATTTTGGAACCGCCGATCAGCTGTACCAAAAACATCGCTATGCGAAAATCGGTAAGCGAAACACTTACCAATCATCGCAAAGCGATGTTTTCCCATTTAAAACATCGCTATACGATCGCAAAAAACACATCGCTAAGCGGATTTGTCGTTAAATGAATCACTCGTTATGAGGGGCACCACTCTATAACACATTATAGAGGACTAGATACCCCCTGATATTGCATGTAAAAGGTGAATGACCTGAAAGTAATTGTGCTAGGGGAAAAAACATTACAGAATTAGCCTTGGAAGAGAAACTGTTGAGATAAGGTATCTGTAGAGAACCTGAAATATATTGAGTAGGAATCAGGAGTTCCTAAGTCATTTCCAAAATGTGAAATCTACATTGATTCCCACAGTTTGCCAGTTCTATCAATAATCTCACTGGGTTTTTTTGTAGGATCATAATTGTAATTATACACATGCTGATAGTCCTATTCCTTTATGAACAAACCATAATTGCTTTGTCAGTTTTCTGTATTCTCACCTGGTCATGGGGCCTTGCGTAAATAGGACAGTCATACAGTTTCATTCTAATGTCTGAGGAAATGGACTTGGTCCACAAAAGCTCACATTAAAATGTAGCAGTGTGTCTTTAAAGAACTACACAATATCTTCATCTCCTTTTTTGGGGGGGGTTGTTTGTTTGTCTGATAATGCTTACACAGATTTAACAGCTACTTGTTTGAAAGACTGATGAAATTTATTTAGTTAATATTAGTATTGGGGGTACATATTGTACATGCTAGCCCTTCAATGAATTATTTTATTAATACTGTCTATCATATCAGAATCATCTTCTGGCTTTTGCACATTAGGGTTTCCACTAGTCTGATGCTCTAATATTAAGACACTGGCAAAAATGCAGGCAATGTACTGACTGGATGTTACAGCATTTTGCTAATATTGTTACTAATTTCTTCTGTGTTTGTCTTTTAAAAAGTTTTCAAACCAGAGGAATTGAGGCAGGCACTTATGCCAACTTTGGAGGCACTTTACCGTCAGGACCCAGAATCCCTTCCTTTCCGACAGCCTGTGGATCCCCAGCTACTAGGAATTCCTGTAAGTATGTTTTACGGAGCATTTTATTTCTATTAATACATTTTCAGTGTTCTGTGCCTTCTTAAAGATGTTCATCTGCCCATCTCATATTTTTGCAGATTTCACTTTAGTTAGGAAGCCATGAGAAATATATTTCAGAATAAGATTATCTTCATTCACCTGGGAAAAATATAGTTCAGAACTGATCAATCTCGTTTAACAGTCAAATCAGTTTTCATGAAAAACATGCTGTCTCCAATTTACTTTAGTTTGGAAAATGATCAAAGTTTCAAGAAGAAGCTGAAGCCCAAAATGAATCCAAGATTTCAGAATTCTAACTTTTTTGTGCATTTTTTCAGGACTACTTTGATATAGTGAAGAACCCCATGGATCTTTCTACTATCAAGAGGAAGCTTGACACAGGACAGTATCAAGAACCCTGGCAATATGTGGATGATATTTGGCTTATGTTCAACAACGCCTGGCTCTACAATCGCAAAACATCTAGAGTGTATAAGTACTGTTCCAAGTTGGCAGAGGTGTTTGAGCAGGAAATTGATCCAGTTATGCAGAGCCTTGGCTATTGCTGTGGTCGAAAGGTGAGGAGGTGCTTCTAAGTAGAAACTTGGGAAACTGTTAAGAGTTATCAGAGCAGTTGACTACATAATTTTAAACATCCTTTCTTGACAGTTTTGAGTGTATTGTGGGCAGCAAGTCTAGTAAACCTGCAGTCCATAACTTTATCTTCTTGCAATGTCCCTGCAGTTCCTGATCTCTCTTATAGGTCACATTGGGAAAAATTAGTGCAGATGCCTTTGTTGGTAAAATGTCATATGTTATTAATTCAGACGCTGTTAAAATTATACTAAATTATGTTTACTACTTCCTGAAGGCCTGATTAAACATCCCTTAATATTGTGCTATGGTGTGCATGAAACATTGTTATCCAGGGTGTGAGAGATTTGTTGTTCTTGTGCGTCCCCACATACCTATGTACATAATGTCATAATAGTATTTGAATTGTTTCTTTTTCTTGACAGCTGTATCTTATGAATATTTGCTTGGAAATGAGTCCTACAACGTTCATTAGGATAGGGTTCTTAAGTAAGCAGGTATAGGATTGCCACCATAAAGTAATCATGTATTGTTGTAGAAACAATATGTTTGCCAAGCTGTAAGATATGGAATGAATATCTAAGTCTCTCTTAACTGTTACCACTAAATTCAAACTTCTAGAAGCTGTTTCTGCTCATAAACAGCATTGATTATGGATTACCAAACTTGAGTTTGTCATCTCCTAGTTAGGCAGTAAGTACACTGGCATGCACCCACAATTGTTCATAGTACACAATACTTGGAAATTCCTCTTTGTGGAATTCCTTCTTTGTGTGTCTCTACAAACCTACATGTGGGTTTTTTGCGTATTCAGTTTAAGGAAGTATAATCACCCCACAGGCTGTGTTCTGCACCTTCAGGCTTGGATAATATCTGCAAGTCTTATAGTTCCTTGGATGTCTATAAGCAACCTGTACCCCCTCCCCTCTCTCTTGGCAGTTGGAGTTCTCACCACAGACTTTATGTTGCTATGGAAAACAGTTATGTACAATCCCGCGAGATGCTACGTATTACAGTTACCAAAACAGGTAAGACAGCATTTAGGAACAGCTCTGCGCCTGCAACCAAAAAACATATTAGAGAGAGGCAGTCATTTTCTTGCTTTTTGAACAGCCTTGTTATGTAAATAACTGTTTTGTCATACCATTTGACTTTACCTCTGTTTTTCAAGGAAAAAATGCTCATATAAACTCATTATATGCTATAGACAAGTTTAAAGCTATTACAGTAAAATGTGAATAATTTTTTTCTCTTTGCGAAGCAGTGCACAGCAAAGCATGCATGTCTGCATCTAGAGTCTCTGCCTTCTTTGTCTTCCTCCTTTTCCCAGAGAAGGAGAGGGGTTTTCTCTTTAAATACATGCAATTATTATATCCACAGATAAAATGAAACTGTTGTTATATTTAAAAACCAAATCAAAAAAACCCAGGATGTTTGCTAAGACAGATGTGGGCTTACTTGAATCTTTCTTTTTGTGACCTCTCTCTTAAAAAAAACTATAATATTTGCCATAGTCAGGATTTGTGCTTGCCTGGTATCTCTTAAAAGCCAAGGCATAAAAGATGCTGAGTATGTACTCTTGCTTAAGGACTTAGCCAAAGTCCACCAATCAGAAGGTCCCCTATAGTCCACAAGTGGACCTACGTGGATGACTAGATGACTCTTTTTGGAAGTGGAAGAGATACACTTTCTAGAGTTGAATAGGAATTGTGATGGTTTAATTTTACCATTCTCACTTCCACAACAGTGGCAATCTATTTTCTCAAGACTGTGTCTTTTTTTTTTTTTTTTTTTTTTACAGAAGGGTTTACCTTCTCCTTTGGGGTCAGCCAACATCTGACAGGAAAATTGTGTTAATAGCTTTTCGAAGAAAGAAGCAGCATTGAGAACATAGAGCAGGAGACTTTCCCTGTTTTCTCTGAAACATTTTAGTCAAAATGTTGCTGTAATCTTTTTGCTTTCTTTAGATAGGAGTTGAAAGAGAAGGATGAATTTTGCTTTAAAAAACCTAAGCCCATTGTATACATTAAGAATTATTTATAACTAAATATACAAAGAACTGTTACAAGTATATGCAGAAATTTGAATGTTTCTTCTGATGTCTTTAATGTTTAATCACCAAGCCCACATGCCGTATTGCAAATGGCTTTTAGCACCCCATGAACGTCCAAAGGAGTGTGTTATGTGGTATGGAAGTTTACTGGCCAAAGCATTCAAGCCAAAAAAAGCCTCTTGGCAGATAGCACTGGTGTTGTCCTTTGGACTCTGTTCTTCAAATATTCAGTTTGATGTTTCTGTCACTGTGTCAGTTATAGCACAACTTGCTATTATGTACTGGAAAATGGGGGCCATGGAAAGCTGATCTCTTAGCAAATACTGATCCTCTAATGTTGGTTTTGTTTTGCTTTAAGAAACTGTCGCAGTTTTGTTTTTTGTTTTTGTTCCCTTTTGTTGTGTTTGTGCACTCAAATTAACTTGCTTAGCAGTGGAAAGGCTGACATTTGTGTGTCCTCTTGAGGGTAAATAACACCTTGAGTAAAACATTCAAGGTTAATTATGATGAAGATGTAAATCTTTTAACACCTCAACCATTCCATGCCTCTAAATGGAGATATATCAATACTTTATATATTAAAAACATACAGATGTGTAGCTGTTTGTTATGTCTCAAAGTACCTGCAATTTGGCAGATTGACAACAATTACTTCTTTAAACATGTTGCAGACAGACACTTCAGGAGGGAAAGGCAGTGTTCTGTCAGCATGTGACCATTCTCAAGATGGATTGTTCTTGCCCCTTTCCAGCCCTCTCCTGGCAGATGTTCTTATGAAGAAAATTGCTACCCTGATGTAGTTGTCAGAGCAGCAATTGCAGTTACCCTTTTTCTTCTTCATTTTGAGTCTCTGCTTTATGTGGCATTGATTATTAAAATGAGGAAAGCATGGGTACACTGAAATGCAATACGCTTTTTTGCTATATTTTGCTGCTTATGATCCCATTTGAGAGATTTAATGCTAATCTGTGCTTTGCCTTGGCTTTCTGCTTTGTGTTGTCCTGTCTTGCTTCTGTGTTTTTATTTTTTGTCCTGCAAACCCCCATTTCTTTGTTTGTTTTTGTGTGTGTATTGTTTTTTATTTCTCCTTCATGCTTGTCGTTGTCTGCACTTGGCTTTGATTGCAAAAAACCAAACCAAAACAAACAAAAAACAAACCAACCAAACACAATCTCTGGGTCCCATAAATCTTCATCATTGAATGTCCCTGTCGCCGTTGATGACCTGCTCTCTGCTCCCGCCCCCCTCCTTGGCCTGCTGTGATTGGTGACTCCGTTGCTTGGCTTGGGCTGTGTTGTGTGGACGGAACAGTTCACCCAAATATGGCCTTCTTGCCGACAGGTATCATTTCTGTGAGAAGTGCTTCAATGAAATCCAAGGGGAGAGCGTTTCTTTGGGGGATGACCCATCACAACCACAAACGTGAGTAGCTATCTTTTTAAAAAAATGTTTTAAGATATTCAACAGATTACTAGTATTTTTCATAATAGTTTAAATACCACTAAAAGATAAAAGTCAAATGATGGGAAATTATTATTTGATACTAAGACTTTGTCAGTTTGGGGAGAACAGAAGAAAGAAACAAAAGTTTGAAAACATGGATATAAACATCCAAAATGTAGATTATAAAACATTATCTTAAATTCTCATTTCGTTTGCTGGCTAGGGCCACCATTTCAGGCCATCACAAATGCTGTTCTCCCTCCCGTCACAAATGCTGAAGTCCCCCATCCACCTAGACTGTTCCCTCATTATGACGTCCATCATGGCAACAAAACTCTGGAATATTAGGATCACCTGGCTAAGGATGACTGTCCTCAGTGAGGACCTGTGTTGCAAGCTTCAGAGGACATAGACCACTTGACCCATAATGTCCCATTTTCTGTGCCCAGAGAAGCATCTAAACCAGTGGAAACCTGCAATACTAAATCATGGAGTGCCCTTAGCTGCTCCAGCACTCTTTCAAGCAGGTAGAAAGTGGAGTAACATTGAATTTCCACATTTAGCTGCATTATGCGGTGCAGTGATCCTAGTTTTTTTTTGCATCTGCTACAACAGTTCCCTGTCCTGAACACTGTGGTGAAAATGCCCTGCTGCCTTTCTGACCCACTCAGTTACACTAGGTATGCACATGTCTTCCATACTCTGCGAACCACCCCAAACTAACAGGCTGAGAGTATGGTCATACACTGCACCCTTTTCAACCACCCAGCCTGCAGTGCTGCTACAACCATATTTGGCCCATTGCCTGTGACAAAGAGACCTTGCCTTTCTGTAGCTAGACTCCATGCTGCACTGTGTCTCTCAGAAACTATTGAATGTTGTGAGCTGTGTGGTTGTCCTCCATCACAGCAAGATTTAACAGGACTCACCTATGACCTGCCCTTGTGTGCCTGATGCCTCCACTTCCCACCAGTGTCCTGTCAGGGAGAGATGGGCATGTTTAATATCATGGCTGCTCCAGATGTCACTTCTCAAATGTACCACCAGTGTCCAGGCCAACTGCTACACAACCAGTAGCTTTGACACCCCAATATAATTCTAGCACCATTCTTCAGTTAAGGCAGTGGTCCCCAACCTTCTCCCAACCATGGACTGGTTCGGGGGTGTTTGGTGTGCCCGCAGGGGGGTGGAGCTCTCGCACACACATGCGCATATTTCACTTGGGGACCCCCGCTTGCACACAAACACACTCACAGGGTTGCAATGCACTCATGTGCATGCGTGCAATGGTGCTTGTGGGGGCCACTGCGCATGCATGCACACAGCGTGAGCACAGGGTGGAACGTGCTCATGCACATGCGGGGCGCTCGCGAGGGGTAGGAGATCTGTGTCCACGGCCCAGTCCTGGATAGGCTTCGGACCACTGCCGGGTCGTGGACTAGGGGATGGGGACCTCTGAGTAAAGGGTCATTTGAGATGGAAATCGGTAACAGAGTGCCAGTTCTGCCAGAGACCTACTGAAACCAATGTCCTTCACTGGAGATCGCCCCATTAGTAATTCTGGCATCTTTATATTTGCAAAATGCCTTTTCCTGCACCCATTCCAAGCTTCTTTATGTAGCCTGGAACTTATTCTTGAGATGCGCGGCTGGCATTTGCTGCTTCCCACCTCTTGCTATTTGCCCATCTAGCTCCCTGCTTCCCTGGGTTGATAGCCCTACCTCTGCCCTCTTACCCTTCATAATAAGGAAGCTACTTGCCCCCACAGTATCCACTTCATTTGCCACCTGCAATGTCTATGCTGAGTCTTAAGTGGCTGAGCATGCTACTACAGTACTGGAAAGATGGCCCACGTCATGCTCATACCTGAGTATCTTCAGTAGATGCACTCAGCTATGTAAGCATCTGTTGCACACTGTTGAAAATGCTTCCAGATTGTTGGCTTCTTCAGAGGAGAGCTCCAGTTTTTACTACATGTTTCTGACAGGGAGTGTTACTTTGTCATCACTACTAGTTCTGGCAGCTGATGAGGCAGATGCTGCTGGAGGGACAGGGGTGATTTTAGTGTCCCATGCTTCTGAAATAATGCCCACCTGAGTCCACTCCATCTCCTCCTCCCACACATCAGATGTGTATGTACTTGAAGGAGAGTTCCCACCAGCCACAATGCTGCTATGCGCAGGACAGATTTCCTGTGAATGGGGGCTGAAGATAAACCCTTCTTTCAATATGATGGAGCTGATTGTTATAGATATGGAAGGCAATGTCTGGGTCTTTATAAATCCCCTTTCCAACCACAAAAATAACAATAGTGCTGCTGCCCAAGCTGACATTGTCATTCTGAGTGCTGATAATATCCTTGTCTTTCTCTGGCCCTTCAGCTCTTTGGAAGAAAAGTGCCTTCTTCACCATCTTCTTTAGTCCCTTGCCCTGCATAAAGATGTTACTGGAACACACTTGAAGTTCACTCATATCTGCCTCACCTTGAACCAGAGGCTTTTCTGCCACCTTGGCAAAGACACACACATGCCATATATTGTTGCCTGCCACTATTTCATACTGTCAGTGTTGAACAAAGCATTTGGGTGATAGGTTTTGTTTGGCGGGCTCATAATAGCAATTGCGGTCTGTCCTCCATCTTCTACTCCTTTCAGTAGAAGTTGCTGCAGTGGATACAGGCAGCATTCCTGCAGTGTTCCCCAAATGCCTGTTACTACTAACACACCCACATTTCATATTGCCAGTAGACTACTCAAAGAAGAACAGTATCTGATTCTGCTATAGCTGAACACAGACTTTTCCAAAGAAAAACACACAGACACAATATCTATTAATTTAATATAGCCATCTTGTCTGTGACAAAACCTTCCCCACCTGATGTATCCCAAAAGGCCCTAAATGTAATATATTTCCCTGTTGATTTATAGCATAATCTATGAATCTAGTAATCATAAATCCTATTCCTAATTATATTAATAAAACAATATATAATGAGATGTAGAAAATGTCAGTGTAAGTTGAAGATTCATAAAAGGAAATGGAGGAAGCTGATGCAGCACAAGTTTGCATCTAAAGCATATCATAACAGCAAATGCTCAGTGGATTTATAAGCAACAGTGCCCACCTTTCAGTTGGAAAGAACCAATGTGAAAAGATGCCTCAAGGTGTCAGTGCCTAGTTTTATATTTTATTGGTGCAGGTATACATCATTTACAGGTTTTTCGAGTTTTCTGTGTCCACTACCATTAGTTCTAGAGCGTCTTTAAGTTTAATTTTCCAAAAATCACTCCAGAATACCTGAGTAACAGGTTTCACGGTCACTTCCTCCTCTAGCAAGCAGAAACCTAGTATTTTCCTTTCTGAGCTACAGGAGTAAATGGGAATAGTAGGAAGTATTTTTATTGATATTTGGAACTATCAAATTTGGTTCAGATATATTCGGAGCTATCTGACTCTGGCATTGTCTGGTGAAATCCAACTATTTCTGAATCTGAACTCCCATCCCTATTTAATACTGCCAATGTGTTCAAACTTTTACATCCCAGTTCTCCATTGAAAAGTTGTCCTGATGTTTCTGGAAAAATTGACCTTCTGAGCAGTCTTTCAGGGTAGAAGATACTTTGAAAGGCAGAGAGTCTTTAAAAGCCAACTGAAAAGCATGTGTCATGTTCTGGAAACAGCATTAGACTGTCGTACTGGGAAGTAGTCTAACTTTGTATCTGAAACATAACTGGTTCATAACCTTTCGTCAAGACGGAGTTGCGTTTGGTAAAACAAAGAGGCCTGACTAACTCAGTTCCTGTGTGTTATATGTTCATGTTAATCTCTAAAAGTACAGTGGTGCCTCGCATAGTGATCGCTCCGTATAGCGACGAAATCGCTTTGCGATTGACTTTTTGCCATCGCAAAAGCGATTACTTTGCGATGGTCCCTATGGGGGAAATTCGCTTTGCGATGATCGCAGGGAAGCGATCATCACAAAGCCCCCATTTTCGGCCAGCTGATTGGCGGTTTCAAAATGGCCGCTGGGTAAATAAAATGGCCGCCCGCTGTTTTCAGGCACAGATACCTTGCTTTAGAGGCACCGAAAATGGCGACGCTATGGAGGATCTTTGCTTAAAGGTGAGTTTTTAGCCCATAGGAACACATTAATTGTGTTTTAATGCGTTTCTATGGGCTTTTTATTTTCGCTTAGCGATGTTATCGTTTAGCAGTGATTTTTTCTGCACGGATTAACATCGCTAAGCGAGGCACCACTGTACTGTCTTTCCAAAATGGGACTTAATGAAACAGATTCTTAGTATAGAATGCATTTCATCAAAGAAGAGGAACCTTGTTACACTTGTATGCTGTATCTATGGCAGAATGGGGTTTTTGGATTACAAGAAATCTCACGATAGCTCTTTAGAAACATATTGTTTCTAAGTGTTTTATTCATTGAGAATAATATGTAACTTCTGATCACATTGTGAAACTCTGTGACTGCTGTCTGATGTAATGGAGTTCAGAGCTTCTGCAGAGGCTTCAGTACATGGATAGCTTCTATGCTGTGGTCTTTTAAGTCCAAGTTATCTGGATCCACCTGCAATGTTCTGTAAAATCTTTTGTAGTAAGCCAGGGACAAAAATTTATTAATACTGGGTTGAGATACCCTAATTTCTTGTCCCATTCAGTGTTTTCCTTTATTCCCAAACAATTCTTAAGAGGGAATATGCTTAAGGAATTTCCTGCTGAAATCTGTAACAGGTCTGCTGCAGATAATTTTATTATGAACTATTCATATCACAACTAAGATTGTCGATTTCTCTCCTCAGCACCATAAATAAAGATCAGTTTTCAAAAAGAAAAAATGATACACTGGACCCAGAACAGTAAGTAATACTTTTGAGCTGTTACAATCACACTTTAAGAAATGTATTCCATCTTTTTTGAAAATGAAGCTTATTGGTACCATCCTAGAACATTTAAGTACCTGTTTTTGAAGGGGTTTAGCTTTATTCACTTAGACCAGTGATGGCGAACCTATGGCACACGTGGCACAGCTGGCACGCGGAGCCCTTCTGGCACGTCAGCCATAGGTTGCTACTTCGCCCCGCCGCCCCCCCCGCGCAGCCAAACCTCATGAGGCGGCTGCAGCCGGGATTCCCCCTTCCGCTGCCACTTCTGGGTCCTCCAGGTCCATCGCCATAATTCTCCCTTTAAACCGCCACTTCCGGGTCCGGGTCCGGGTCCGTCGCCATGATTCTCCTTTAAACCGCCTCTTCCGGGTCCGTCACCATGATCATTCCCCCTTAAACCGCCACTTCATGTTCCGGGGCCTCCAGGTCTGTCACCATGATTTCCCCTTAAACCGCCACTTCCAGGTCTGGGTCCATCCACTATTGCAGCGGCGGCACGCCATCCCCTATTGTTCCCTCTCCATTTTGGGCACGCAAGCCCAAAAAAGGTTCGCCACCACTAACTTAGACTATAGGCTTCAGTATTGCTTTGTATTGTGTGCTGAAGAAAACATTTTCCTTCCTAACAAATAGTGCTGAAGAATACTCACATATTGTTCTGTTTATTTTGCATTTGAAGCATTAAAATGCTAATATGTTGCTATATTAATTTTCACAATTATAAATTACTGGGAAAATCCATCCTCAAGTGCAAAAATTGTGTCCATTTGATTTTTTTTCTAAATTTCCCAGACAGTTTATATATTTAACTGTTTTCATTGCATACCCAGCCCCATTTTCAGCATTTTCTATATGCTGGATTCTGTGTTCCTCTTAAATATTGCTGGTGATGGATTATTAAAAAAAGCAGTGTTATAAGAATCAAATGTACTGTTGGTTACTTTAGGACATTTGACAACTGGTAATCTAGAACTGAGTTGCATCATTTTAAATTATATGTCTTTTCTTTGTGTGAAGATATGTGTATAGCAGATGTCCAGGTTTAAAGAACATACAGTTTCTATTCAACTGCATAAATTCTAACTTAACTCTGTAACATTTTTCTGATTAATCCTCATTCCTTTGATAGCATTCTGCAATGCTTATAAGTTTTATTTTGTCTTCCAGATTTGTTGAATGTATAGAGTGTGGAAGAAAAATGCATCAGATTTGTGTACTTCACAATGAGATAATCTGGCCATCTGGGTGGGTTGCTGCTTCTTTTTCCTCCTCCTCCTCCTATATTTCAGCTCTGCCTTTTCACTGAATAAGAACTGTCAAGGCAGCTTACAAATACTATTGACTATGACTGGAAACATATTAAAACATCATCTGCAGGAATGCTACGTTTTTCTGGATATAAAAAAAGACACAACACTGTGACTATGGGTCTGCATCAAAAATATGAACATCAGAAGTTTAAATCTTTAAATGACTGTCATTAAATCACAACCTTTAACTTGGGGGTGTTGTTTTGTTTTTAAAGTAGATTTTCCTTAATATTCTCCTATGAAATCTCCGTGTTGTATTTGGGATGGAGGATCTTTCTGTAACCCAAATCTCAGGAAACTTGGCTTTCTAAGCTTTCTAATTGTAGCAGAACCTTATCTGATTGACTAATAACAAAAACACAGCTGCTACATATTACACAATGTACAGTATCAGAGTATATTATCTAGTTGGGGTTCTTGCTCATCACCTTTGCAAGAGGGAAAAGGAGGAGTCATTGTGGTGTATATTAGCTTGTGGAACAGACTAAAATTAATACTCTGCTTAATCCGTCTTAAATGTTGGTTAGACCAACTGTATTTGGGCAGTTGATCCTTTTAATGACAGCTAATTTAAACAAATTCTAAAACGCAAAGTCAAGTCTAATATCTTACCTTCTTCACAGTGATATTTGATTTCAGTTGTCAGTTACTGGTGCCACTATGTTTGAAAATGTACAGGGAATATTTGGAGGGTAGCAGATTTGGATGAGCAATTTTGCTAGTCTTGCATCTTTTGTTTCAGCTTTGTCTGTGACGGTTGCCTAAAGAAAACAGGGCGAACCCGAAGAGAGAATAAATTCTCTGCTAGAAGTAAGTGACATTAATTTACTTCATTCTTTTTTGTTAATTGCTTTTGTTTGTTTAAAATATTTTTGTTCCTCTTTTCCTCAAAGACTTCATGGAGTAATTAAAATTTTAAAACTGTAAATAGTGTCAAATAAAAATGGCTGCACAAAGGTAGTAAACTAAACAGTCTACCACAGTCAATTAAAGCAGTTTCCAGATTAATTTAAATTGTGATATCTAAAATTCTTCGTAAAAGTTAGTTTCCATCAGGAAGGAAAAACCAAGGTACATGGATGGAGAAACTGAGAAGTCCAGGAGTCATTAAGCTCGTGGAGGGAGGGAGTCTTTTGGTTCATTTGAATTTAAAAAAAAAAGAACAGGTTTATGTGGGTTATTGATTTGACAGCAACCCCACTGATTGCAGAAAATTTTGTTGACAAGTAAAATACATTGAGGACTATAGCCGTATTGACCCTGGGTAGTGTTAACTGCATATTCTTTTACCAAAGCTGGATTTATACTGCAGAAATTGTGGAGTTGAAGGATTTCCTTTTGGCTGGATGAGTCAAACTAATAATATTATGCCCAACACTATTACCCTTTCACAATCTTGATGTGCCTTTAATAGGAGGGTATTATTAATCCTTGATCACTAGACAGTTGAAAAACTCAGGCAGACATACAAACCAGTGGCTCTTGATAATTGTCTGGTAAGTCGCACTGACTTGGTACAATTAAGAAGCCCTGTACACATCCTTGAAATGTGAAAGACATTAAAACTATTCAAGAGCATTATTTTTCAGCTCCATTCCTCTAAAATGGAAGCCAAACCATCATTTAGGACTGATGTTTTGAGCTTCAGTATCTGTTTGCTCCTCTTTTTTTAGTAATTAAAGTTTCCTGGATTTATTGGGATCATTGATTGAGAAGTTACCGTATTTTTCACTCTATAAGACGCATCTCTCCATAAGACGCACCAAATTTTTAGGAGAAGAAAACAGGAAAAAAATAATCTTGGAATTTTGGCCTGCTCGGCCAGCGGGGGTGAGGGTGGGGGAAGCCTCCAAAGGGTTTGAGAGTGCCTTCCAGGTCCTGAAAGGCACTCTCAGACTCTTTGGAGGCTTCCCCCACCCTCACCCCCGCTGGCCGAGCAGGCCGAAATTCCAAGATTATTTTTTTCCTGTTTTCTTCTCCTAAAAATTTGGTGAGCCTTGTGGAGAGGTCCATCTTATGAAACACACCCTAGGACCCTTTGGAGGCTCACCCAGCCCCCCACAGGGCCAGAGGGTGTGAAATCGCCACCTTCATGGACTCTTCTGAAGCTTCCCAAGCCTCAAAAGAGTCCCATAAGGTGGGATTTTGCCCTCCTCTGGCCCCGTGGGGGGGGCAAGGTGAGCCTCCAGAGGGTCCGAGGGTCTGTTCCAGGGCCAGAGGGAGCGAAATCGTAACCTTCAGGGACTCTTCTGAAGCTTCCCAAGCCTCAAAAGAGTCCCAGATGCTGGCTATTTCACCCCAGTTGGCCCCGTGGGGGGGGAGCCTCCCAAGGGTCCTGGAAGACAGACTCAGACCCTTGGGGGGCTCGCCCCACCCCCCCACGGGGACAGTGGGGGCAAAATCGCCAGCTTTGCTCCATAAGACACACAGACATTCCCCCACACTTTTTTGGGGGGGGAGTGCGTTTTATAGAGCAAAAAATACAGTACATTATAGTGTGTGCTGTTTTCTTTCTATTCCTTTCCTAATAATTTCTGATACTGAATTTGCCTTTTCCACCTGCTACATACTGTGTTTTCAGGGAACTGGCCCCCAAAATCTTTTTCCCCAAGTGATGAATCAGTTCATTATTGGTCTAGCTGTCATGGTAAATAAATAGTCAATCCTGGATATGGATTATGAGATGGCTATGACCATTGTGCCCTAGCTGTTGAGTTTTGCAGAAGCTTACAGCTAGCCATTTTTGGAAACAACAGAGGACTGGAGTATATCTATCACTATGCTGTAAACTTCTAGAATTCACTTTTCATCACTTAGATGGCAGTTATGTTTGGCAGTTCAATTTTTTCATGAGGAACATGTTAAATGTTTACGTAATGATGAGGAAATGGCTTGTATTGAATGTTGGTTTGGAGATAGCCAAAGGTTCATTGGGGATTCATACCTTAATTGCTAAATTCATCAACCATATTATCAAGGGCAAATGTATGCCAATTTTAATGGAAGGGGCTATGAGTTAAAGGCATGCTTGCCTCAACTACTTTGGTTCTGGTACATTTCTGTTAATAGATCATTACAATTATTATTGTTGTTGTTGTTGTTACTCATTTTTATTATTATTTTTAATGTAGGGTTACCAACTACAAGACTCGGTACGTTTTTGGAGAACAGAGTGAATGATTTCCTGAGACGACAGAATCACCCAGAGGCAGGCGAAGTCATTGTAAGGGTGGTTCATACTTCTGAGAAAACTGTAGAGGTTAAACCAGGAATGAAAGCAAGGTATTTTTATTATTTTCAAGACTTAAATTGCTATATCTGGTACTACAAAGTTTTATTCCTTCCATGTGTGTTCCTTTTCATACTCAGAAGAGTGGTGCCAGCATATTGCCATCACTACTACCTGGCAAATACAATATACCCAACTCTTTTCAGTAATTTAGTTTAAAGTACATTCCATTTCAACAATGGCTTTTGAAAGTGCATTACAATCGTCAGATATCTTATCGCAATGTGCTTAAATTGAGCTCTCATGTTTAGTATTCCATATCTTCTGTGGAATTATTTCTCTTTTTTTCTGTTTTTTTCTTATATGATAGAATTAATATATTATCCAACCCCATTTGTATACTGTATCATCATTTACACTTACTAGCGATGGAATATCTAGAACAGTGGTTCCCATCCTTGGATAACCCAGGAGTTCTTGGACTACGGCTCTTAGAAACACCAGCCAGCACAGCTAGTGGTAAAGACTTCTGGGAATTGCACTCCAAGAACATCTGTGTTACCCAGGGTTGAGAACCACTGGTCCAGAATGTGCATAATATGAATGATTTACCATATTCACAAGTTTGTTGACCATTCTTGTTCCTTAATTGGTTTTTGTGCAGAGTGCTGTAGGCATAAGAACATAGGGTACATTTGGAGAGCCGGAATCTGGGAATGATTAGGCAGTGAGGGAGGGTAAATGTAAGCATATCAAAAAAGTAGGATAGACATCCTTTATGCCACTTTATGGCCAAGTAAAAAGAGTAGGCTGAAACAACTGAAATTAGTTCAGTGCTTTATCTTCTGTTAATACTGTTTCTCTTGTTCAGTTGCTTTTCACTTTGACTGTTTTGATTATAAAGAGGCATTTATTTATTTATTTAGTTATTTAGTTATTTAATCTATCTAACCCACCCATCTAGACCAAAGGTCTACTCTGGCATGTGAATAATAAGGTATACCAAAAGCATGTGAATAATAAGACCAATATGGAGTGACTTGTAATCATTCCTAGTAAGGACATACAGATAAGGGATGTCTGGCTGACTTCTTTGATATACTTACATTTACTTGTTACATTTGCTAATTATTTGTCATTAAGTGTTGACTTACTCTAGTTGGGCCTAACAATTGGCTTTATCTCATTGTTATTTGTATGGCAAGATGTAGAGTTAATTCTACAGCATTTGACTTGATTAAAGTTGTTCTTTTTGCATGTCATATTTATCTCCAAGGAATTCCTTTATATTATGCCTTTTCATTTTGCAGGTTTGTAGATAGTGGAGAGATGGCAGAACAGTTCCCTTATCGAACAAAAGCTCTCTTTGCTTTTGAGGAGATTGATGGCGTAGATTTGTGCTTTTTTGGTATGCATGTTCAGGAATATGGTTCAGACTGCCCTCAGCCCAACCAGAGGTAAAAGACTGCATTATAATAATATTAATTATTTTATGGCACTTGAAATTGAATTGTTACTAGATAATAAGAATTTCAGACTTGTACAAGGCATTACCAAGTTGTATTGAAGACAACTGACTTGTTTGTTTGTCTTATCGCTCACTTTCCTTTCCTATGAAAACTTAATTTGTCCCAGACAAGCATAATTTTTCACTTTGTAGGAGGAAGGTGCTTTGAGCTAGGAATAACAGCAGGAATAATACAAACAGATGAGCTGCTTTGTCTGCTTTATAGAAATAGCCTGACTCAAAATCTCTTGGCTTCATTGCCGAAGACAAGCCTCTTTTAATCTGATTTGGTACTATTTGTTTAAATCTATATCTGTGGATGGCAAAATGCTCTTTTGGCTATAGTAGAACAGGTTGTAATTTGCACAGGCTTCCCTCTTGTCATAGTACTTATCCACATGAATCTACTGCATCTAGCTGGCATTGCAAGTTAAAGTAAAAAATTGTGGGCATGGAGTTACTCCCTGCAATTCTTCAGATGCCTGCTTGCAAACTAAGTACCAAGGGACTTCAGTAGAGATGTTAGTATTTTTTAAAAGTGGTGCTTATATATTTTTTTTTGCTTACTGTGTTAAATTGTACTACATTGTGTGAATTGCAATAGAGTTCAAATTCTATAATGTTATCAAGCCAATATGAGCTCTTGTTGTAATAATGGGCACCCTTATGACATATGGAAGTGGAGTATTGGATGCTGGAGGGACCTCTTATGTTCTGCAAGGTCATTTAGCTATGGATTAGCAGTAGACGGACAAATTTTCAGAAGACATCGGACTCCAATAATGCCTTCTTCCCCCCCCCCTTCCTCCTGCAAATAACAATTCCCTTCTTGTTTTGAACAGTAGTTTGCTGTCCTGTCCAAGCTTAGAAACTTTGGTTTGTACTTGACCTGCAGGCTACAATTGGAAACCACTGTTTAATTGTAGGTGAGGTTCAATGCAAGCAATAATTTGCCAGAATTATCAAGATTACAAGCAGTGCCTGTCCTGCAAATCAGGAAAGGAATCATGGTGTGCATGTATACAACATCTTGAAGGTTCATTCTTGTAAGAATGAAGATGGTTTGACCTTGTGTCTTCCAAAGATGGCCGTGCTGCATAATGTGTCAAATATTAGCATGGAAAAAGAAAAAGAAAACCCATGTACAGTAATAGAGATAACTGCAAAGGAGGAATGTAAGAAATGTGAGGGAAGGCAAAGTCCTTATATCCTAATCACACCTTAATATAAACAAATGGCATTTGCTTGGATGCTTGAATGATGAAAGATAAAATGGGGAGGTACTTAAGCAAAATGGTTAGGGCTGGGACTTACAAACTTTCTCTGTTTTTTATGTAGGCGAGTATACATATCGTACCTTGACAGTGTTCATTTCTTCCGCCCTAAATGCTTAAGGACTGCTGTATATCATGAAATACTGATAGGCTACCTAGAGTATGTCAAGAAATTGGGGTAAGCGTCCTATCATTTTATAATCTCTGTCATGTCGAAACTGATTGAATACACTTTACCATTGAGATATATCTTGTATTTTGAATGTAAATGTTGACTGTTATGCCAGTAGTGGAGACGAAAAATTTGAAGGTTGATCTGCTTGTTACATCTGTAGAATGCAGTGTGATTCCCTTTATTATGTAGGAGACTTGAAAGTTAGTGATATATAAAACTGAAATTGATATATAAAAATAATTCTATTCTTTTGTCAGTAGTGTGGCAAAAAAAATATCTTGCTTCTGAAAAGTTGTATGAGTAAAGTAAGAATTCACTGAAATAACATTCATAATAATGGAAATAATTATTGTGGGTTTTTTCCTTTAAATACTATTAGGTATACAACTGGACATATCTGGGCTTGCCCACCTAGTGAAGGAGATGATTATATTTTTCACTGTCATCCTCCTGATCAAAAGATACCAAAACCCAAACGACTGCAAGAGTGGTACAAAAAGATGCTGGATAAATCTGTGTCAGAGCGAATAGTTCATGATTACAAGGTTGGTTGTAAAATAAATGTAGTGTCACTTTTTTAAACTATTATTTATCCTGGAGTTTATCTGCTCAAAATGTAAAAACATAGTTCAAATTAGTGTTTGGGAACAATATCCAGTATCTTAATAATGCTTAAACCATTTGGATCATATGAAGCATCTTTCAAAAGACTGCAAACTGGGAGTAGGGCTTCCTTTTAAGATTTGGGGCCAGATTTGCATTTGGAGAAGGTCTTGAATTGGATCTGTCTAAAAATCATATGGCAGAGTCAGGACAAAGTGTCATTTTAAGTCTTGTCCTTTTCCCCTGTTAATCATACAAGCAAAGTTTAATTCTGCATAAGTCTTCTCAGGCCCAGTGCAACAGCTTTCCTTCTGTTGTTCTTCAAACAGCAGGGGAGGTTTGCCAGCCCAGCTACCTATACTTGCTAAAGATATTGAACCCAAGCTGGCTTTTTGTATGTGTGCTTGAGTAGTTTTCTGCTCCTGGTGCTATCTTCAAGGTGATGTGTGCTGACAAACATTTTGTGTTGCAGGATATTTTTAAGCAGGCGACAGAAGATCGTCTTACCAGTGCAAAAGAGCTGCCTTACTTTGAAGGGGACTTCTGGCCAAATGTTCTGGAAGAGAGCATTAAGGAGCTAGAACAAGAGGAAGAGGAGCGAAAGAGAGAAGAGAACACTAGCAATGAGAGCACTGATGTAAGGAAATTGTTTGTACCCCAGAACTGTTGTTCTTCAGATTTGTGAAATCTGCAGCTGTAGATTTAAATCTATCAAAACAAAATGTTTCTCTTTCTAAAATTATTATATACTTGTAGATCGTTTGATAAAGAGGAGAGGAGGACCAGGGACCATAAGGACATTTAAAAAGCCAGGCTGGATCAGCTGAAGGCCTACTTAGTCCAACATTATATTCCCACAGTGACTGGCCAGTTACTTTCAGGAAGTCTACAGAGTATCAGTTCTCCCCTAGTTCTCTTCCATAGTAACTGATGTACACAAGAATGTCCTGTTCAAAAAAGGGTGTTCTGCTGTCACAGCATTTGTTCCTCTTGAGGGCAGGAGCAAGTCTTGCATAGTTCTGTAAGCCTTGTTCAGTTCCGTGTGACATCTTTTCCTCAGCTTTGGAATAGGTGGCCTAACAAATGTTTTGTTCAGCCACTGCTTCTTGCTAGTATTCCTATTCAAGGCAACATAAGTTCTTAAACAGAGGATGTACTTTGCCATTTTCAAATTTAAGTTTTTAATTCCTTTTCAGGTCAGCAAAGGAGATAGCAAAAATGCCAAAAAGAAGAATAACAAGAAGACCAGTAAGAATAAAAGCAGCTTGAGTCGTGGTAATAAAAAGAAACCTGGAATGCCCAATGTCTCCAATGATCTTTCCCAGAAACTGTATGCCACTATGGAGAAGCACAAGGAAGTAAGGACAAAGATAAAACGTTTTAGTGGTATTTTCAGGAGCAAGCAAAAGGTTACAAATCTGAAATAAATGTAGCTCCAACATTGGCAAGGGTGGATGAGCAACAATGAAATGAGTCCTCAAACTATGGACAGAGAAAGCAGAAGAGTATTTCTGCTGTGGTGTGTGTAGAGAGTGCATGTTCAGCAAAGAATCTCTTCTGATTTGCCACACAAGTTTAGAACCATTGCTAATTTAATCCAGTGAGCTGAGACTCCAGGCAGAGATCTGTTGAAGGAAGACATTCTAGAAATAACCAGTTGCACATTTTTCTCTTTCGTTTAAGTAAGTTCTCAAAAAAAAATCTGATTCCTTTGAGGACTGTTTCATAACTTGAAAAGTTGAACATACTTGCTGAATTCTAAGGCATTGTGTAATGTGAAGAATAGAAAACATGCTCACAGGTTTACCTTCTTACTTAACACACAAGATAAAAGAAAGGAGTGGATAAGGAAAGACAGTAGAGAAGATTATAAAATTATAATCAGATAGGGGTGTGGTTTTCATTATCTAGAGTCTCAGGAATATGAGTGATTGTGGATTTTATTTGTTCTGATAAATCAATTTAAAACAGATATGTGGTGATATGTTAGACACATTCCTTACCACAGTCAGAATAGTGTAACTGGGTATTCTACCATTTCAGCCAACTTGTAAAATGAAACAAGTCACTTGTACTTTTTAAGCCATTGGTTGTGGCTAGAACCCATGATAAATTAATAGGCTACATTTCAGCAATCTGTTAGTGTGTGAGGAGTTGCTCCCATTTGTGTGATCAGACAATACTACATAGACTTGCTCCAATAAAATTTCAACAAAACAAAGTATTTTAAGGTCTGTTTCTGATTGCTACAGCCTGCTGACTTTTTAAAGCCTTTTTTAAACTGGGATTGACAGTATTATGTAGCAAAGTATATAGCTGTGTCCATTTAGAATTGAATTTAAATTTGTCTAAATAACTAAGTATGATATCAAGACCCTCACAGGATACAATTTAAATGCGCTATTCTTTTCTTTCTTTCTTTCTTTCTTTCAGGTATTCTTTGTGATTCGTCTCATTGCTGGTCCGCAGGCCAACTCCCTGCCTCCCATTATTGAACCTGATCCACTAATTCCATGTGATTTAATGGATGGACGAGATGCCTTCCTCACTCTTGCAAGAGACAAACATCTTGAGTTTTCTTCACTACGAAGAGCAATGTGGTCAACTATGTGCATGCTGGTAGAGCTGCACACCCAAAGCCAGGATCGTTTTGTTTATACATGCAATGAGTGCAAACACCATGTGGAGACAAGGTGGCATTGTAAAGTCTGTGAGGTATGGATAACCTATAGTGAAAGTATCTGTTTAAACGTACATTCAGATTGAGGGAGGGAAGATTCTTTGTTTTAACATGGTCACTCTGCTATTAGATTTTACACTGGGATATTTTTAAAGTAAATGTCCCTTACTGTCCTATCTTGTTGTCAGCTGTTTTTCTTTGGGATTCATTATGAATAGGAAATAGATAGCCTTCCAATTTTAATAATAACTATTTAAGAAGAAAGAACTGCTTTATGATATTACAGTCAAAAATATAATGGAAAAGAACTTCCTTAAGGATTTTTAGGGCTTTGTTCTTCCTTGCATTTAAATAATGCAAAACTTCATATGTCTGGAATGGACAGCGAACCTTCATTTGTATTCATCTCTGTATTAGTCCTGTTTTGTGCCCCTTTTACTGTCTTTACTGCATAGCATTAATTTAATATTTATTCTTTTGCCTGTCCCAGCTTTCTTTCTTTCTTTCTTTCTTTCTTTCTTTCTTTCTTTCTTTCTTTCTTTCTTTCTTTCTTTCTTTGTGTGTGTGTGTGTGTGTGTGTGTGTGTGTGTACACATGTGTGTGTGTGTGTGTGTGTGTGTGTGTGTGTGTGTGTGTGTGTGTGTGTGTGTGTGTGTGTGTGTGTGTGTGTGTGTGTGTGTGTGTGTGTGTGTGTGTGTACACATATACACACCCTGCCCAACTGGCCTATAAAGCCACTCTAGGCGGCTTAAGGAATTGTTCCTCTGGTCTGCGTTGATCAGATTTTCTGTTGTTTCTGTGTGCAAGGGCATAAAATAGAGGGTGTACAGTTTCTTCTCACTCTTCAAGTGTAGGTATTACCTTTCTCATGAGGATAGTTAATTTTTTCAGCATTCTGAAGTTATAGGTTTCTACTGAAATGTGTAGCAGTTTTTGGTATAAAGTTGTGGTCTTCTGCTGTGCAATATGGCTAGTTACCTGACTAATAATTTCTGTTTTTAGGATTATGACCTGTGCATCACTTGCTATAACACTAAAAACCATGAGCACAGGATGGAAAAATTGGGCCTTGGTATTGATGATGAAAGCAACAACCAGCAGACAGCCACCACTCAGAGCCCTGGTGATTCACGTCGCCTGAGCATCCAACGTTGCATCCAGTCTTTAGTCCACGCCTGCCAGTGTCGCAATGCCAACTGTTCACTGCCATCCTGTCAGAAGATGAAAAGGGTCGTCCAGCATACCAAAGGCTGCAAGCGCAAGACTAACGGAGGGTGCCCAATTTGCAAGCAGCTCATTGCTCTTTGCTGCTACCATGCTAAACACTGCCAGGAGAACAAGTGCCCAGTTCCCTTCTGCCTCAACATCAAACACAAACTTCGTCAGCAACAGCTTCAGCATCGCCTGCAACAAGCTCAGATGCTCCGGAGGAGAATGGCAAGCATGCAGAGAACTGGCATAGTAGGTCAGCAGCAAGGGTTACCCTCACCTACACCAGCCACACCAACTACTCCAACAGGACAGCAGCCACCAACTCCTCAGACCCCACAGCCACAGCCTCCGCCACAGCCTGTCTCACAGCCACAACCTGCTGCACCCAACAACATATCTCCATTTAATATTTCGAGGATTCAGCCTCCCGGTGCTGTGTCCCAGGGCAAGGCAGGTGACCAGGTAACTCCTCCAACAACACCTCAGACTGCCCAGCCACCTATCCAGGGTCCTCCTGCAGCTGCAGTGGAAATAGCCATGCAGATCCAGCGAGTAGCAGATCACCAGCGGCAAATGGCTCATGTACCCATTTTCCAGAGGCCAATTCAACACCAGATGCCCCAAATGAATCCAATACAGCCAATGAGTGTGACACCACCTCAGATGGCCAGAGGTCCTGGTGGCCACATAGATCAAGGGATGGGACCAACAGGAATTCAGCAGCAGCCAGCATGGGCCCAGGGAGGTTTGCCCCAACCTCAGCAGCTACAGCCTGGAATGCAGAGACCACCGATGATGTCAATGGCCCAGCCAGGTCAGCCGATGAATATGTCACCACAGCCAGGAATGGGTCAGGTACCCGGTGCAGCGCAGTCAAAACAAAGTTCTCTACCCCAGGTAGCCTTACAAAATCTGCTACGGACTCTCAGGTCTCCCAGCTCTCCCATGCAGCAGCAGCAGGTGCTTAACATCCTGCATTCTAACCCTCAACTGTTAGCTGCATTCATCAAGCAGCGGGCTGCCAAGTATGCTGGGAATCAGAATCCACAGGGCATGCCAGGGCAGCCTGGAATGCCTCAGGGGCAACCTGGGTTGCAGCAGCAGCAAGCCATGCCTGGGCAACAAGGGGTGCACCCAAATCCAGCCATGCAAAATATGAATCCAATGCAAGCAGGTGTTCAGAGGCCTAGCATACCACAGCAGTCACCGCCTCAACAGCCTCCACCCCAGCAGGCCATGAGCGGGATGAATCCTCAGGCACAACAAATGAATATGAATCATTCGGGAATGTCTCCCCAGTTTCGTGATCTCCTAATGAGGCGGCATCAGATGATGGAGCAGCAGCGTCAACAGCAGCAACAGGGAGCAGGGCCAGCTTTGGGACCTGGCATGGCCAATCATAACCAGTTCCAGCAGCCCCAAGGAGTTGGGTACCCCCAACAGCAGCAGCAGCGGATGCAGCATCACATGCAGCAGATGCAGCAAGGAAATATGGGACAAATGAGCCAGCTTCCCCAGGCAATGAGTGCAGACACAGGATCAAGTTTACAGCAAGCTTTCCAGCAGCGTCTACTCCAGCAGCAGATGGGCTCACCAGCTCAGCCCAATCCTATGAGCCCCCAACAGCACATGCTCCCTAATCAGGCCCAGTCCCCACACTTACAAGGCCAGCAGATTCCATCATCACTCACCAATCAAGTGCGCTCTCCACAGCCTGTTCCCTCACCACGTCCACAGTCTCAGCCACCCCACTCCAGCCCTTCACCCAGGATGCAGCCGCAACCTTCTCCACATCACGTCTCCCCACAGACCAGCTCCCCGCATCCAGGACTGGTAGCTGCCCAGGCAAACCCCATGGATCAAGGGCACTTTGCCAGCCCGGACCAGAATGCAATGCTTTCTCAGCTTGCTAACAATCCAGGCATGGCAGGTCTCCATGGTGCAAGTGCCACAGAACTGGGACTCGGCTCAGATAATTCAGACTTGAATTCAAACCTTTCACAGAGTACACTAGACATACACTAAGACACATTGTAGCATTTTGGGAGCAAAAGAACCTTATTTTCTCAAGACTTTTTGTACTGAAGACAATTTTTTTTAAATCTTTCTTAGCTGAACATTTTTCCCTGGAATACATCTGAACTCTGCAACGGTAGTTTGTGGTTTTAAAAACGTAAAACCAACAACATGAACCTGAGGGATGATAGAATACAAAGAAATATATTTTTGTTATGGCTGGGCTCATAGCCAGTCCTTTTTCTTGTTTTTGTTTTCCATTTGCGTGCATTGGGGAGGTGTTTGGGAGGAGATAGTTATTTGGCTGCTGACTAAATGACTTCCTTCTCTAGCCTCTAATAGTTTTTATTTTTTTTTAAATTAATGAAAATATGTAATATTGCTAGTTATAATTTACTGAAGCTGATGGTTAACTTTTTCTCTATTCTGGTTTTCCTCTTGTCTACTGCAAAAAACAAAACAGAACGTTACTTGCAACTGGAGGACAAAAAGGGTGAATGTTGCTTTAAAAATACAGTGCATATATATAAATATATATTAAAGATAAATACCAATTTTTCCTCTTTGGATGGAAAGATGTCAGTTCTTTTAAAAACTGTAAAAAATATTAAGTAACCCAGTCTCCCTCCTGAAGTCTACTTTTGTCCTCCATCAATTTTCTATACCAGAGTCTGAACTTAAACTTCAAGTATTAAAATTTGTACATGTAGAGAGAAGACAACTTTTTTGCAAATACATGGGGGCAGCTGCCAAATGGATGTAGTATATATATTGTGGTTTGTTTTCTTGAAAGAATTTTTTTGTTATTTTTACATCTAACAAAGGAAAAAAATAAAGAGGGTAAGAAACTATTCCAAGGGTATAATTTTAACCTGAGAGAAAAATCCCTGGGGTTTCTTCTTTATGCTTGCTTTCTCTTTCCCTCCCCTCTTTTTTCCTCCTCTTCCATTTTCTGTAAAACTTGAAAATAGAAAGCAAAAAACCCTCAAATGTTGTAAATCATGCAATTAAAATTGATTACTTATAAATATGAACTTTCGATCACTGTATAGACTGTTAATTGATTTCTTATTACCTATTGTTAAATAAACTGTGTGAGACAGACTGATTTTTTTAATGCTTCCCTTCTTCTTTTCCCTCCTCTTGGTGCTCATTTTGAAATGGGGAAAGAAGATGGCATGCTTTTGCAGAAACAACCTGTAGAAATACTCATGTACAATATGCATACTAATGTGTTTTTTAAAAGAGGTTTGGTAGCTTGGGTTGTAATGAAGATTATCAATGTCCATTTTGCTGTGACTCTGTATTTGCTTTTACTTACACAATAGAAATATACAAGCATTTCTGAATATCCAGGTGGGATGGTGTCTGCACATTTGACATGGTTAGGACTTGGTTCCCAAATGACTGCGGAACATGCTTCAGTGTGTGTGGTCATTGGATTGGACTGAGGGATTCCTTTTTAATCCATTCCATGACTGAGCATGTTCACTTGCAGTGTGGCCAGAAGAGTTTGGAGGTAGACTGAAGATTTAGATACACTGGAAGTTTCTCAAGTCTGCTCTGACAGTGGCACAATTGAATTTTATTGGAAGAATGCCATGAAGACATATCCGCTGTACATCAAGGTATAGAAGTTCTATAGTTTGAAGATTTATGTGTCCATTAATGTAGATGGAGTAATACTTGGCTATACTTCTAATAATACAATAGCATTATCTAAAGGTCTGCAGAATCAGTTTCTGCTGATTCAGGTGATTTCAGTGTTAAGTGCTAGTGAAGAGAAATCCTGACATGGTCCATTTATGAGCTAGTAAAGAAAAGGGCTTCTAAACAATTTTCATCTTCTTGAATCCTTTTCTGGATTGGCTCAACAGTGAAATGCTGAGGCTCTCTGTGTCTCTTAGATGTGACAAACTTTCTTCTTTAGTGGAAGTTTAGGGCATTCAGAAAAATACTGCATAAGATCCAGATGTGAATACAGTGCTGGAATTCATCATATATTTTATATCATACATTTTAGTATTACATTCATTTCTACCCTTTTTGTATAAAAGTTACCTCAAAAGAGAGAGACAAACATGGAAGCACATTTATTTTGCAACTTTATGGTAGTAGTTTGTTTTGCTTACAGTATCAATATAAAATTAAACATCCTATCTACAGTCTGAGTATAATTTTACAGTCTCCTAAAGTGTGATAAAACATCACAGATCACTGATCCATAAGTTACTATGCCATCAAAACGGAGAAACTAAACAATGGACTATGGTATTTAAATGTTTCCTAGTTGTTCTTGAGCTAACTGTGCATACAAAACTGACCTTTCAGAATGATTGTCTCTAACATTCTAAATTTTAGCACAGCAGTTGCCTAAAGTTTCTGCAAAGATTTAACTTTGACCTGCATTTTTAAAAGTGATTCATCTGGCTTACGTTATGCCCAGTGTGTTCTTCTACAGCAGGGATTCCCAACCTGGAGTAAGCCAGATGTTCTTGGACTGCAGTGCCCAAAAATCCCAGCCAGCACAGCCAGTAGTGAAGGCTTCTGGAATTGCAGTCCAAGAACACCGGGGTTACCCAAGGTTGGGAACCACTGTTCTACAGTATTCTGCAATTAATATGCAGTGCTTCTACCAGAAACTGAGCTTGCAACCTTGGAAATCAGTATAGGTGTGCAGTGTTTAGAGAGGTGCTTTTGGATTAAATCTTATTAAAATTCCAAGTACTGTTTATCTGATTCACAGAGGAGTCTAGCTTTTATGTCATGCAGCTTGCCAAGTCTCTCATTTGTAATCAGCAGTGAGACATCCCAGAATCAAAATTGAGTGTTCCCTGGTTCAGAAAGTAGAAATTTTAATTGGAGGGGGGCAGAGATAGGAAAGCACTGTCTTTGACGTCTGTGAAGTTATCTTCGTAGAAAACATAAAGCCAAAATATTACTTGCCAGCCCACAGCAATGATCACTAGGTTGAATCAGGCCTTACATTGCCATGCACAAGCACAAAGTAAATGGTATCATTTCTGCTGCAAAGAGCGGGTAGGCATGGGCCACAAAAGCTGTGTTTCTGACATGAGGGGACATGTATTGATGTACTGTTAGGCACTAGATATTTGAATTTATTGTCCATACGGTAGCAGCATATTCAAAGCACTTTACTGATTGAGCCACTGTAAAACAAAAAGGAAAATATGTCAATATTGGAAACAGTGCAATTGTTGCATCAGTGGTTGGCTAATGTGTATTGTTAAATGGAAGAGAAACAGGAAACTATGTGAAACTTCAAGAATACTGTATTGGATGGACTGTACATGGTTCTTACTCTCATTTTTCCTGTAAGGTAAAGATACCCCTTGACAATATTTGTCCAGTCATGTTTGACTCTAGGGGGCGGTGCTCCTCCCCGTTTCCAAACCATACAGCCAGCGTTTTGTCCAAAGACAATCTTCCGTGGTCACATGGAATCCTGTAGCCAGGATTAATTATAGAAAATATAAAGGAGATACACTTCTTCCAAGTGTAGCTGTATAGTATGCTGCTCTGAAAGATACAATAGCATAGGTGCACTGTTCAACCGCTTTATCATTAATTCCCCATAATATGGACTCTGCCTGCTTTTAGATACTACTTACATAATGCCAGTATGTATCTGAAGCACCTACCAGCTAAAACTGAACATGGAAAAGTTGTGTCTCATAAATCTAGAAGGACTCGCTGGGTTGGTGCCTGTTCAATAATCTACTGATTGGCTTTCTTATTTCCTGAAATGGGATAAACTGGAGCTGGTGAGGAAAAAGTACTCTGCGAAGAATTTGCCTATAGTTATAGTTCCCTGTAAAGTTCTATAAAATGAGATGTGAGAGCTTTTGCTTGCACCCATATGTAAACAAGCTCAGGCTTGTACAGACAATTTTTAACAATAGAATGCTTGACATTTGGTAAAGTATCTCATCCAGGCGAAATCCAAAGAAACGACAAATTTTAAAAAGTCAAAAACATACGGCACCTTAAGGACTAACTACCACATTTTAAATTTAGCTTTTGTGGACACATTTACTAGTCCAACATAAAGAAATTGAATTAAATTTATATTAAACATTCTAAATGTTCATTGGTAACATGCAGTAATTATACCTATGTTTGTTTCTGGTTCCTGTTGTAAAAATTCTTCAAGACGACAGACAAAAAGACAATAGGTCTGAGCAGAAGGGGTTTTGTATTTTTAGACTATAGCTCCCAGAATCTTCCTGCCAGCAATGGATTCCAGCAGTTATAGTCAAAAAAGTGGACGTGGGGACATCTTTAAGCTCTAATATACAAGTGCTGTCTGGATAGCTCAGTGGTTTGAGTTGAGAATTCAATTCCCCACTATGCCTTCTGCAAGTAGAGTCTAGCTTGTGTGGCCTTGAGCAAGCTGCACAGTCCCAGTGTGTCCCCAGAAGAAGGGAATGGCAAACCATTTCTGAATATCCTCAATCTAGAAAACCCTGAAAATGGTCACCATAAGTCAGAATTGATTTGATGGCACACGATGATTATTACGCTGGCCGGATAGCTCAATAATTTAGCTATTTGCCTGTGGAGCCTGAGGTTGGGAGTATGATTCCACCACTGTGCTTCCTGAGAGAAGAGCTCGCCTGTCTAATCATGGGCAGGCTGCACAGACCCAGGAGACCTCAGAAGGGAATGGCAAGCAACGCAAGAGTGAATAAGCCATAGGATTATATATGCTCCCATGTCTTTCTTTAGAACAGGGCCAGACAATATCTTCTTGAGCAAGTAGCTGAGCAAGCTAGAGGCTGCCCCCTGGCAACTTTGAGAGTGGCTAGCTGGGTAGTTCAGCGAGTTAGGTAGAGGTTGAGAGTTTCCTCACTGCATCCCAAACTGCACAGTTCCAGGCTTTCCCCCAGAAGAGGGGGAATGGTATGCCATTTCTGAGAACTCTATACCTAAAAAACCCTAAAAAGTCAGAAATGACTTAATGGTACACAATTATTAACTTGGGAGTGAACTATTAAGTCTTCACCTGCAGGAAAGCAAGAAGAGATACAACTGAAAGAAAGCAATAGGTTCCTGGGTTTCTAAATGCAGAACCTGGACTGTGAGAAATAGATCCAACATGTCAGAGGGTCATATTCCAATATGGGAGGGGCAGGATGGCATTCTGAATTCCATGATTCTCACTACAGACTTCCCATCTTCCATGCCTGACTTTGATCGGAAGCTTAGACTGCGGAAACAAAATTAAACACAGGTAAATATGTGGTTGCATTTCTCAAAACATTTTGAGTTCCAGACTCACTTCTAATGTAAAAACAACTTTTGTGGCTCCTTTAAAACTGTGGCTGAAATCCTGTTTTCCGGTTATGCAAACAGCATAACTTAATTGCTCTAAGTTAAGAAGTCTTCATAGACTTCATAGACAGCATGTCTTTTGCACGTTGAATCACATGACTCAATGTGCAACAGATAATGTCTACACAGATTTTACAATTCTTGGAGACAAACTCCCATAAGTTATACTGTTTGCGTAACAGACAGGATTTCAGCCAGAGTGTTATGTGTCATCAAGTTAGAACTGATTTACAGTGACCCTAGAATTACTTGCAAGCTAAGTGAGATATTTAAGGAGTGGTTTTACCAGTTCTGCCCTTTCATTCCACAAGTTTCTGTGGCAGAGCAGGGAGTCGCAACTAAAGTCTTCTGTGTCCTAGTTAGTCACTGTCTGGTGCACCACACTCAGTACCAGGCTTTATGACTAGCAAATCCTACTTGGTTTAAGATTTTGTGGACTGTAGCAATCCACTTCATCAGGTACCCTGGAAATTTATTCTAAATGTATTTGACCTTCCCAGCTACACAGCCTTCTGGCAGCGATTTCTTCAGCCAGCAAATACAAAGAACCCATTGCATCGTCTGAATATGTACATTTAACATATTCATATATATATAACCTACTGCTATGTGCAGAGTCATATAACTGTAGAGTTGGAAGGGATTCTAAGGGTTATTAAGTCCAAACTCCCGCCAATGCAGGAAATGCACAGCTAAAACATCCTTGCTAGATGCCATTCAGCCTGTGATTAAAAACTTCCAATGGAGGAGAGCCTACAACCTTCTGAAGCTTCACTGTGAAACTGCTGTTACTGTCAGGAACTGCTCTTCACTATTAAGTAGCCATTTCACTCTTAAACTGCTCTAGTTAGCCTTGTGGTGCAGTGGTTAAACTCTGCTCATGACCCAGGTTCAATTGTGGGCTCGGGTAGCTAGCTTGAGTTGACTCACCTTTCCCTCTTCCCAAGGTTGGTAAATTGAATACCCAGCTGTCTGAGAGGCAATGTGTAGCCTGCATAATTAAATTGTAAACTGCCAGAGAGAACTTTAAGCACTATGGGATGGTATATAAGCAGCACATGTTTTATTTATTATTTATTTAAAATATTTTTATCTCATCTTTCTCCAAAAGAACCCAAGCCTTTGCTTTATGGTAGGGATGCTTTTCCTAATATTTTTTTAACTCTAATTTAATTTGATTCTTAGTCAGGATCCCAGCATCTGGAACTGCAAACAATCCTGGTCCATACAGCCATTCGAATATTTTAGATAGTTACCTTATCATCTTTCAGTCTGGACATAGTGCAGCATCTTGATTTCTTTCTTAAGCAGTGCTGTCCAGAATGTGACACCATATTCTAACCAAAGCAAAATAGAATAGTACTCTTACTTCCCTTCATCTGGAGACCATAGTTCTGTTGATGTAGCTTGGAACTGCTAATCTTTTTGAAACCTCTGTTTCACATTCATTTCATTAGCTGAAATTCCTGTCCGGACTGGCATATAGATTCATGTATGGATTGTAGTTGGTATGGTTTGGTTTGAACCAAATGATGGTATCCATGTGTTTCTATTTCAATCTATCCATTCTGTACTTTTAAGAGCTGTTGTGTGCACCTTTCTGGCACAGTGCTAGAGTATGTATTATTTTGGTTATCATTTCACACAATCCTCATTATCTCATCCTGTAGCTTGTTCAGAAGGTTAGGTGTTCCAAAGACTTGTGTAGACCCTTCTCACAGGAGAATAAACATATCCAGTGTAAACGAAAGGATCACTCAAGTAGACAGTTCAAACAGATACCTCTCAAGATAAGGACCTTTTAAGTGCAAACTAGACAGCTCCAAATTCCCTTGTCTTTTAGGCATGCCTTTTTCTAGCACACTCCATTCCATTCCCCATTTCCACTACTACCAGCACTCAGCATTAGGCTCAACAATCATCTTCAGTCTTATTTCCTTCTTTGTGGGTGCCCCCCCAGCCACCTTTACTTTTAAATGTAGAATTTGTAATGCTTCTGCAAATGTCAAGGTTCCTGAAGTATGCTGTTATGTCCCTCTTGTGTGTGGATGGTGCAGTTATCATTAGTACAGGAATAAATTAACCTATTTAACTCATCCACACACAGACTCTCACACATTCTGTACGTAGAATAAGTCTGTAGTTCTTTGTGGCCTCTGTGAATGCACACAAGTGGGTTGTTCTGCAGCTGCACTGGATGTTTCAGGAGTTTCTAGAGCTTAAAAAGCATTTGACAATGAGACAAGCCTAGGCTTCACCTTGAGTACTGTGTCCAGTTCTCAACACCACACTTTAAGAAGGATGCTGACAAATTGGAACAAATTCAGAGGAGGGCAACAAGGATTATCAGGGATGGAAACCAAGTCCTATGAGGAAAGGTTGAAGTAATTGGGCATGTTTAAGCCTGAGAAAATAAGACAGAGTAGTTATATTATAACAGTTTTAAAATGGTTGGTTGTTGTGGGTTTTTCGGGCTTTTAGGCCATGTTCTGGAGGTTGTTATTCCTGACATTTCGTCAGTCTCTGAAGCCAGCATCTTCAGAGGTCTGGAGTAGGAACCCACAACAACCATTAGATCCCGGCCATGAAAGCCTTCGCGAATACACTTTTAAAATATTTAAAATGCTTGTTATCAAGCAGAGGAAGGCTGGGATCTGTTCTCAATCATCCCAGAATGCAGGACATGCAACAATGGGTTCAAGTTACAAGAAGCCAGATTTCACTTAAATATCAGGAAAATTGTCCTAACTGTTAGAGCAGTATGACAGCAGAACCAAATGCCTTGAGAGGTGGTGAATGCTCCAAGGCTAGTGGGGCTAATCCACAGCTGCAACCAATCAAGGAGCTTATCTCCAATCTCTGAACTAATGGAGGATTTACCAGTGCCTGCTGCAACTAGGAAGTAACAGGGAGAGGTGGCTTACAATTTGACTTTTGCCTGCAGAGAGTGGGGGTGGGAAGGAGGGGGTAGCACTCTGCTCATTACCCCCAGGATTTTCACTTTTACCCCATTTGGGGTAATTTATGCACCTATGCACTAGAGGCATTTGAGAGAAACTTAGATGGCCACCAGGCAGATATCTTTTAATTTGTATTTCTGCATTCAGCGGGGGGGGGGGGGGGGTTGAACTTTATGGTCTTATAGGTCCCCTCCAAATTAACCATTCTACGGTTCTTTAAGTGTGTCTGTCAAGAGTAAAAAAACAGGTTAAACTCTGGTTTCATCTTCTGGAGCTAAGACATTCTATTATTTTTATAATTTATTTTAATAATAAAACTAATATTTAGAATTTTCTGTTCATAATTCTTCCCCCCCCCTTATGCTACGTCTAGAATGCTATTCTTAACATTGTTTAAAAGCTGTTGATAATACCTGTTGCACTGCTGTGTCAATTTTATTTGATTTCCTTGGAATGTAGTTATATTTTTGTATGTTTAAGCTTTTTTCCCCTTTCAGTCTCATGTCTGCTCTTTAAACTCTGCATATTTAGAATCAAAATTTTAGATGGCAAACTGGGAAACGTTAACAGCAGCGGGAAAAGAGGAAAAGCAAATACGCGATGGGTTGACAGGCTTGAGTGGGAGAGCTGAGCAGGGCTGTTGAGGACAGGGCATTTTGGAGATAATGGGCTGCTGTAAGTCGAGGGTGACTTGAAGGCACAGAACAACAACGCTTGAGGCACGATTTGGATTTCGAACATACTACATGCATGCTTTACTGCGGGAAGAGCTTTTTGGAAAACCTTTTGTAACCATCAGAAAAACTCAAAACAGTGTCGGTCTCCCATTTCTCCATCGTCGGAACTTTGCAGTTTGGTTGCACTTATTTTTCCCGAGCACCACTAAAACCAAGCTATTCCATCAAATGTGCTTTCGAAACTTCCTAATCCTTTTATTTAAAGGAAGATTTTGAAATGAATAATTCTGGGAGAGAGCGATGCTTTCGCCTTCCCTTCTTAGCGTAGCCATTGAAGTTCGTTGTGTAACAAAACAGAGCAAAAGAAAGGGAAAAAAAGGGGGGGGAGCCGCTTTACTTGCAATCCTCGGGGCCTTTACCTAAGATTAAAGAAGCCCCATCGAATTCAGTGGGATATATTTACTTGAGAGTAAAGCATACATGTAGAAAAGGGAAGGTGGCTGCTGCAATAAGGTCGCCGGTGAGGGACCAGCGGGTTGTCTTTGTGGCCAGATCCCCACCCCAACCCGGGGCAGACACATTTGTCATAAAGCAAAGGACGCCGAAGTGCCGTTTCGGCCGGCTGCTATGAGAGCCAAGGAAGGCGGACGCCATCCCACATTTCTTTCCAGAAACCTTTGAACAGGTTTACGCAGACGGGGCGGAGGGGAAAGTTCCCTTGGACGCTCCTAATGCAGACCGGCTAACGGGTAAGGTAAAAGGAGGCCGCGCCATTCCCTCTGCGAGAAGGAGAAGGCTGGCAATTCGGACACAGGAGTGAAGGAAACGGTTGGAGGGCGGGAGTTGTGCAGTCAGACCCAAGCCTGCGAGCAGGAGGACTACAACTCCCAAAACCCCTTGCGGCAGCACAGCAAATAGATAAATACTGTATATAAAACGGAGCGGGGCGGCTGACTCCTCTCCTTCCGTCGCCGTCTAATTCTCGCGTCCCATTGGCCGGGGTTGGGACGAGTACAGACCAATAGGCTTTCGATATACATGGCTGCCAGTGAAGCCGACAAAACTGCGGGCGCCTTGTGGGCTCTGGAAGTGGGGATGACCCGCGTGCCTGGTTGTTGATGCTGCCGCCGCCGGCTTGTTGGCACGAACAAGAGAGCCATGGAGCGGGAAGAAGGGGAGGTAAGAAGTGGTTGCGAGGTATTTGCTGGTTAGTCGGCTACAAAGCGGGTAAGAGAGAAAACGAGCTTCCTTCTTGGACTCGAATAGCATATGTATGTGCTTCTGTAGGCTTTGCGTCCGTTCCCCATTCCCGAAATGCGTTTCACTTCTTTTTTTTTTTTTTTTTGTGGAACCAGAGATATTATTAGGGAAGAATGTAAAAAGACAGTTCCTGTAGTAAAAAGAAATGTGTGTGTGTGTACTGAAACCTTTAATGGCATTTACAAGTTACAATAACACAAGCAAAATAGGAAAAGTAAAATTACACAGATTTCACAGATTAGGGGCGAGAAGCAAGGGACAATTTCAAAATTGCAGATAAGAAACCTGCAACAGCAGCGGTCAGGGCATTACATTCATCGCTCATGAAAATAGAAAGAATTGACACAGAAGAATTGGAAAAATAAGAGATCCAGGGTTCAAGAAAAAAATTTCGGAGGTGGGAATGAGCATGGCATTGAAACAGTATATGAACCAGGGTGTCAGGCATCTCTAAGCAAAAAAGACAAAGTCTTTTTTCACGAGGGATATTGAGAAATCGACCGGCATGGGTGGCTGAAGGAAAAATGTTAAAACGGACTAAAATAAAAGCTCTTCTTAGATGTGGATTTACTAGGGAGTGGAAATATTTGGGAGAGTGGTCCTGAGATGGAAAAAAATCCAACAGAAAGAGGGGAACATACAGGGTTAAGGTTATTGCATAGGTGATTGAATTCAGCGTGATAGAGTTTGTTCTTGATTATGGAATAAGCCCTAGTGAGATTCATATCTACCAAGGATTCCAGGGATATGTGAAGAGAAGCGAGTTTCTTTTCAATAAGCTGGAACCAAGAAAAGGAGTAAGAATCGCACAATAAATCATATATCAGGGATCCAGGATGTGAATTTAGAAAAAGACGGAGCCAAAATTTAAATGTAAGTAGCCAGGCGGTTGTGGAAGGTAGGTGAATGCCCAATTCTAAAGAAATAGTGGAAAGCTGAATTAAGTTAGGAACTCCTAATATTCTGCGAAAAAATGTTGCTGCAACTTGATCAATATCCAAATTAGCCGAGTGTATCCATATAGGCACACCGTACAGCAGATGAGAAAGAATCTTAGACTGAAAAATCTGAATGGCTGCTGGAATATATTGGTTTCCGGAAGAATAATGAAATTTAGAAATAGCTTTTATTTGGGGAGAAATTGAAGAAAAGGCAGCTTTTTAATGAAATGTCCAGCTGAGTTTGTGGTGAATATGAAGACCCAGATACTTATAAGAGTGTACTTGACGGTAGGAAGAAGATCCTATTGTCCAAGATGTAGGGGACCAAGAGCGGGGAAAAACCAAAATTTGGGTTTTATTAGGGTTAATGGATAGATCGTTAAGATCACAGAAATCCTGGAATTTAAAGTGCGACGAAGACCTGATTTAGTACGAGACATCAGCACTGTATCATCAGCGTACAGGAGTATAGATAAAGGAACACCATTAAGGGCCAGAGCCGACTGATTGCAAGGGGAAAGAAAAGAGGGAAGACCAGCTAAAAATAAATTAAATAATAAAGGGGCCAAAATACAACCTTGGTGAACACCTTTGAAAATTGGAATTTTTTTGGTGAGAGTGTTGGAATCAGGTAAACGAACCTGACAGAAATTATGGGAATGCAATTGTCGGAGCAAAAATAGCAGGCGTGGATCAATACTCCAGCTGGAAAGTTTTTTCCATAGTAGATCTCTGTTGACGGAGTCAAATGCCCCTCGGAGGTCCACAAAGGCAACAAAAAGTTTGGTTTTGTTGTGAATTGCATATTTTTCAGCAAGAAAAGTCAGCAAAAAGATATGATCCAGAGTGGACGCTCCGGCACGAAAGCCTATCTGTTCCTTACCAGGAAGATCCTTGTCAGCAGCCCATGTGGAGAGTTTTTTCAAGAGATATTTAGAATATAATTTTCCAATATTGGATAATAAGCTTATTGGACGATAATTTGAGGGCTGAGAGGGATCATCTTTTTTATGAATAGGTATAAGTATGGACGATAATCAGGAGTTTGGAAAACAAACAGAGTGATTTATCAAGGTAAACAGAGTAGCTAAGGGCTCTGCCCACCAATGAGGGTTTATGGTCAAGATCTCATTAAAAATGAGATCGGGGCCAGGAGCTTTGCCTGGCTTAAGTGAGATAATGAGTTCAAGGATCTCTTCAGGGGTGACTGGGGACCACTCAGGAAGGTCTTGTGATATGTTTACTGAAGAAGAACATGAGGATGTGATGGAGAAAATTTTAGTAAAATAATCAATCCAGGTAACAGACGAAATAGAATTGGATGGTTTAAAAGATAGAGAGTTAGCACGAGACACCAGAGACCAAAAAGCCTTTTGATCATGTGATAGGATTGCTTGATGAAGTTGGGACCATTTTTGCTGGGCAAACCAATGTCTTTTCTCATCAAACAAGGCACGGCCTGCCTTACACAAATGAAAATACAATTTTAAAAGTGATGGAGTGGGTTGTTGATGAATTAGTTGGAATAGTGTCCTGATTTGTTTTTTTAGGGACCAACAATCTGAGTCAAACCAAGAGCTATGGTTGTCCCTAGAGGGACAGGAAATGCATAGGAATTGAACCAATGAATCAATTAAAATATTATATGCGGAGATAGCTGTGAGGGAAGAAGAAGCTGAATTTAAATTATCAGTAAGAGACTTGAAATGAAAAACCTAGATGGATGACGAAAGAAACACTAAAATTGTAAAAAACAAAACAGCAACAGTCAAGAATTAAAAATAAAAGGTGACAGAATTAGGCTCGGAACCCTAAGTGCAGATTTTCGGTGACTGTTGGGCAGCAGCAGCGCCAACTCCCGCTCCAGCACCGGCCCCTGAAGCCAGGCAAGCACTGCTACCACCCAACGGGCTCCTTCAGAATAGCAGCAGCTGCTCTCCACCCTCGTTAACCCCATTGAGGTTAGTACGGCGAGCCCCCGGAAGCCCCCGCCGCCCACATCCCAGGGAGCGTTCAAGGGCCCCGGCATTTCCCCAGGCCGGCCTTCCCTCTCATTTCTGGAGAGCTGGCCCTGCACGGAGCCTTCGCCTGTCCACGTGGAGGAATCAGGTCTGGTCCCCTTGTCGCCCTGGGTTGCGGCAGCGTCTTGGTGCTGGGAGACTGAGGCTGGCTGAGGCACTCTGGCCTTGCCTTCTGCCATGGCCAGCCCCGCTGCAGCCAGATCAGAGGAGGCTTGGGACTGCCTGGTAAGGTAAGGTGCTGCTTTTTGCTTTTTAAAAGCTATTCTGGGTGGCTTTTGCAGGGTGGGCCTGGGCTGGGGGGGTTATGTTTCTGTGCTGTGTTGTTTTGTTTTTGGTGATTTTTTTTGCAGTCCCAGCATGATGCTTGCTCCAATGCCTATTTTTGAGTTTTGTTTTGTTTTTTTGCTGTCCCGCGCCTTTGGGGCTTGCTCTGTTTATTTTTGGTTGTTGTTGTTTTAAAGCCCCAGCACCTTCTGATGGGTTTTTCTGTGTGGTTTATTTTATTTTTGCTATTTTTAAAAAATGCTGGAACGGATTAATAGCGTTCCAGTGCATTTCAATGGGAAATGGTGCTTCGACTTATGACCATTTTGAGTTATGTCCATCTTCTGGAACGGATTATGGTCATAAGTCGAGGCACCACTGTACCCTGGACTGCCGGAAAGACAAACAAGTGGATCCTAGATTAAATCAAGTCTGAACTATCTCTCGAGGCAAAAATGATGAAACTGAGACTATCCTACTTAGGACACATAATGAAAAGACAGGATTCTCCAGAAAACACAATAATGCTGGGAAAGGTGGAAGGCAGCAAGAAGACCAAATATGAAAGTCAAAGAGTCCATTATAGATCTTCGTGGTGCAGTGATTAAATTGCAGTACTGCAGTCATAACCCAGATTCAATGCCAAGTAGCCAATTGACTCAAGGTTCACTCAGCCTTCTATTCTTCTGAGATTGGTAAATTGAGTACCTGGTTTGCTTTAAGCACTGTGGGGTGGTATATAAGCAGCATGCTTTGTGTGTTTTTTACTTGAAAGTAAGCTACTGGTGAGTCTGCAGGAGCTGAGCAGTGCTGCTGAGGACAGGACAGTATGGAGATTGCCCATTCATAGAGTCACTGTGAGTCAGGAGCAGCTGGACAGCACAAACCCACAGTGCAAAAACCCTGTGCTCACTCAGAGCAGGCATTTTAAAAAGCAGAAAGCAGTACCAGGCAGTCCGAAGCCTCCTCCGAACTCACATTCTCTAACCGCTGGGGCAAAAGAGCTACAGAGAAGCAGTCTCTTCGCCGACCAACGGTTAGCAGTTCAAATTCCTCGCCTTTTTCACGGTTGTAACTCAAAGCTCCAGTCGCAAGTCAAAGCAAAATTTTGCGGCCAGAGCTGGTCGTAACTCGAAATAGTCGCAAGTCAAGACATTCTTAAGTTGAGGCACCACTGTACTCTTGTTTTTTCTACACTAAGCACCCTGAAACAGTGTAACCTTTCCTCCTGTGGGGCAAAAAGAACAGAAATAATCAAGATTGCCTTTTAAAGGCTTTTCTGTTTTTCTCTTACCCTTCTCTTGTTATTAACCAACTATTCCTAAAAGCCCCAAAATCTTGCTTTTTAATAATATTTTATTAATCCAATAAAGATATTGTACATAATTGATTTTAGCTTCAGCTCATGGATCACACAGCTGTGTTGTCTTTTTGTCCTGAGAAAAGTAGAAACCAGTAGTTGCTGTTGGTTTCTACTGCCTATTGAATTTTATAATCTTGAATTAGAAAGTATCCTAAGCCATTATGACTGCAGACAGTTCAAGTGATGTAAGAGTCACCGGTTGTTATTCATAAAAGAGGTATCTCTAGAAGAGTGTTATGAAGTAATTGGTTGACATTTCTGTACATCAAGGGTACCAAACAACAACAGAGGCCACCTTCAGTACCATCTGCTGTTCAGAATCACAGATTGCACTTATTTACCCACTAAACTAAGAAAATGAGATTGTGTGTGTTCAGCCACCAGTATTTAGGAGAAATAGTATCTGTGTAAGAGAGAACCTGAGAAGCTGATATGAAGCTGCAGAAATGAGGCTTTCACAGCGTTGTTGCTGGTCACGTCCCAAGAATGACTTTTGTTTTCATTCATGCATAGGCCAGTTTTTCTGTGTCTATTGTGTATGGGTAGAACGCTATATGGATATTTTGCCAAACTGATCTTTATGTCATAGCTCAAGGGTTAGGAAAAATTGGTAGGAGGTTCCCCTTGACAATTTGTCAAATTGTGTCCGACTCTAGAGGGTGGTGCTCATCTCCGTTTCCAACCCATAGAGCTAGCGTTTGTCTGAAGACAATCATCCGCTGTTACCTTCCCACCACGGCCGTACCTATTTATCTACTTGTATTTTGCATGCTTTTGAACTGCTAGGTTGACAGGAGCTGGAACAAGCGACAGGGGCTCACTCCATCGCGTGGATTCGTTCTTACGAATGCAGGTCTTCTGACCTTGCAACACAGAGGCTTCTGTTGTTTAGTGTTATAAAGCTACATACTGCACTATTTTCTTTAAAATTATATCCAATGCCCTGTCTCTACTTGAATCGAGTAGGTAGCATGCTAGTAGCCTTGTTAGGAAGTGGATTGCCATTTGGGTTGAATAAGATTTGTAGTTTTGTCAACCATGAAGGAAAGAACTCCATGCATTTAGGGAAGTATTATTTCAGAAAGCTGAGGTAATTTAGATATTGAAAACTCCTGAATGTTTCAATAACTGCACACACTGGAATTGAGAAGTGTGTGCACTGAAACATTTCCAGAGGATCATAGAGATTTAATGTTTCTCAGGTCTGTACTTAACAAGTGTAAAATGCAGTATTGGGAAGGAAGAAATGGGCAGTCTATGACAATAAAAGAAGGATTAAATTTCAGCCCCTAAATTCTACTTGGGCCAGGGGTGACTGTTGTTCTGAAGTGCAGGATTGCTCACTCTTAGGAGCAAAGGCGATATGGGAGAATCTAAGTGATAGAATACATGTTTTGCACACAGAAAATCCCAGGTTCATTCCCTGGCGTTTTTTTGGAAGGGTTGGGTGGAAAAAATCCTGCTTCAAAGCTTGGAGAATTGCTGCTAGCCAGTTGGCAATACTGGACTAGATAGGATCTGATTCATTGTATGGCAGCTGCTTATGGCCTGAAAAGAGAAAAATAGATAGTAGCAAGCACACTTTCTGAAAGTGTGTGTGTGTGTGTGTGTGTGTGTGTATCTAATGTATAGCAGATGTGAGCGATACCATGGATAAGTGAAAATACAAACATGATTTTGTACCCTATCTTTGATAGTACTGTACATCTGTTATACTTCTTAATATGCTTGTACAGTATTTTCTTCACTGTGTTGATTATTATTGTTATACATTCTAATGCTTATTGTGATACTTTTGAACAAACAATTTACTCTTTTTCTAAAGGTAAGAGTTGTAACTTGAAAAATAAAGTTTCTAAAGCACAGAATAAGTGAAGTACGGTAACATTTTCATCTTACCTAATCATCTTACCTCCATTGAGATATTTGAGGCCAACTGAGAATATGTCAATGCTCCTAGAGTTTAAATAGGCAATACTGTAATTGTTTTACAATCTTATTTCTGTTGCTGTGTCAAATACAGTTTTTAAAAACTGGTTTTTGTGTTTTTAGTTGACATTTCAGTTGAATTTATTTTTGTTTATTCTTTTTGATCATTTTCAAAAGTTTGTCAGACAGCATACAGCTCTGTCTAAGTGAAATGGTTTGAACAAGTATGGGGCCTCCTTGATCAGGACTGACCTCCAGTCCTTAACCAGGCAGTTGTCCTGGAGGTGGTAATCTGTGCCAACGCTTCTCTGTTTCTGCTTAGGTGTTGGGAGGGCTGGGTCTGGCATTGCAGAATTACCTGCACCTTTTGATGTTCCAAAGCCTCTTTCACTGCTAGGTGGAGTCTCCTGGCCTCTGCAAGATTTCTTCCGTGGAACAAATGGATGTGGAAGCAGAGGAGGAAGATGACGATGACTTGGCTCTGCTTGGAGGTTATGATAGTTGTCGGCAGTACAGTAGCAGTGAAGACAGTGGCAGCACCTCCTGCCTGGAAGATTCTAGTGATAATGACGGGGGAGATCGAGAAGCTGGAGAAATACCAGCATCCCCATCAAAGATCCAGACACCTACAGCCCGAGTGCCAGATTATCATGGATTTGAACCAGGTACCGAGTACTTCATGAAGTGTGAAAGAAAGTCTCTAGCCAATGCAGGATTAGAGTGTTTTTCTCTGCTTAGAATGAGTAGGATTTGGGTGGTGGGATGTATTGCATTTAGAGATTTTTATTTTTGTTTAAGGTCAGTTTTCCGAAACATAGGCTTATTCAGTTCAAAAGAGAATGAAAACACACTGAAAAAGCAGCTAGTTGAGGAAATCATAAAAGTGGAAGAATGCAAACTTTAATTTCATGTCCACCACCATCTTGCAGCAATTCAGTGCTGTGTTTTCAAAATGCACACACCTCTTAAAAAGAGCAGTTTTGTTGTTATTACATGCTAGCAAACTGCTTTTGACTTAGTGGCATCCTGTGAATTAATGAGCAATGAAGGATCCTATTCTTAACAGCCCTCCTTAATTTTTGCAAACTAGTCTGTGATCAGTCCATCCCACATTAGATTTTTTTCTTTTGCTACTGCCTTCTATTAATTGTCTTTCCTGGTAAATCCTACCTTCTCATGATACGTCCAAAACACAATTGCCTCAGTTTATTTATTTTAGCTTCTTATTTTGGTATATGTATATGTTTTCTTTATACTGTCTGGAAGCCACCTAGAGTGGTCGCAATGACCAGATAGGCGGGGTATAAATAAAATAAATAAATAAATAGTGGGAGTTGAGGCTTCATTTGATCTAGAACTCAATTATTATTTTTTCTGGTAGTCTATGGCATCCCTGAGCAATTTAAGCTGTATAAATATTTGATATTTACCTCAAACATTTTAATGAATTTTCTTACCCATATTGTATTATACATTAAAATCTGGTTGGATGTTAAAGTTTTAATACTACAGTTTGAAACAGATGCAGTTCCAAATGATATAAAGCCTTACTCTCCAACACGACCTCCAGGGTGTTATTTAAAAGTGCAGGTTGGTGATAATAGGCTTGAACTGTTGAATTGTCCTGGAGTTCTTATTCTGCCTTTCTTAGAGAGAAAGGCGGAATAAAAATATTATAAATACTTTTAAAAAGTAAACTGTAGGCAGCATTTTTTCCTCGAGTTGTAGCTGTCCTTGATGTTCAGTGGTCATAGTGATGGTGGTTAAAGCTTCTACCTTTAGCACAGTTTAGGTGTCGTAAGCAAGCTGTGACTAGCAGGTCTCACTGATTTCAGTGGATATGCATTAAATAAGACGACATCTGGATGAAACAAGGTTCTGATTTTCAGTGAATGCAGCTCTTTCCAACCATTCACAGTTGGAACCATCTGCCCATAACCAGACTTGTTATGCCAGAGTTGTGTAAAGGAGCAAAACTGTATATAAGTGCTTTTGGAGAGCCTCCTTGTGGGGTGTGTGCTTATGATGTTAAACTCTGTCCAGGCAATAGATTTACCCCTGCAGAAGCTGCTCTTCCAAGGAAGCTAGTGTCTTGTTAAGGATCAAGGTGAACTGAAGGTTCCTGCTTGAGTGCCAACCTCTGGGTTTGTTTTTTTCCTGTGTGTGTTTTTCTAGATGGAACTGGTTAGTTTCTCATTGCTAAGATTTATTTATTTGTGCTCCCACAGCTGTCTGTGAGATGTGTGGTATTGTGGGTACAAAAGATACCTTCTTCTCCAAAACAAAACGTTTCTGTAGTGTCTCCTGCTCCAGAAGTTATTCTTCAAATTCCAAGAAGGCCAGCATCCTGGCAAGGTTACAGGTGAGGTCACAGTTAGGTTAATTGAAAATGAAGACAAAAATCCTTTTGCATTTTTACAGCAGTGTGAATGTTGGTGCTGAATTTCCATGAGTTAAGAAATCAGCATAGGCATTTACTGTTTCATGACAAGTCACGTGACTCAGCATGCAAAAACAAACGATACACTGGTTTCTTCTTCGTGGTCCCTGTCAGTGCACACAAATGGGTTTTAGTGCATCTGTGCAAAGACCCTCAGAAACTTCTAGAGCTTTAGACAAGTCCATTAGGACCTTCCTCCCATCATACGTGCCCCGCCCATGGCACAGAATGCCTCAGTTCCTTTTTTGCTGTTGCTGCAGCAACACCTTAGCTATGGAGCTTAGCTTGTTTCTGTAAGAAAAGAAAAGAAAGATAGTTAGACCTCTTGACCTTCCTCTGTTTTGTGAGTTAAAAAGAGAGAGAGAAGGGGAAGAGAGAACAAGAGAAATAGGAGAGAGAGAGAAATGAACCTCTTTTCCTGCCTTTTTATGGCCTCTTCAGGCCCCTTCAAGAGGTGTGAGTCTTGCCTGAACAAAATAACTGTATCTGATGGGCATTCTCAGCACCTCTTCTGTTTGGGTGGGGCTCACCAAACTAACTCCTGCCAGGCCTGTAAGAATTTAACAAAACCTGCACTTAAACTTTGACTCTAGCGCTTCACATCTTTCCTCTAGGAGAAATCCTTACAGCCATAGTGCCCGGTCATGGATTCTAGTCAGGCCCAAACTACAGACCCATCACCTACCTCCCCCCACTTCAAGATTGACCCAGCCTATAAAAAAGTCCAAACTAACATATAAAGTGAAGCCTTTGGGGTCAGTACTGAGGCCCACATCGACCCATTCCACTGTGTTGACACAGAAATCGATATTGGTAATGTCAGACAGACCTGGGAAGAAAAAGAAGTCATTGGCTACCCATAAAGCTAAGCACTTTCAAGCTTCATTGCCTGGGATAAGCCAGGTCCACCTCCCCTACTATCTGTGGATGAAACCTGACAAGAGATGGTATGTCTTAAATTATTGTTTGGGGATGAGGATGTCCTTCTTCCTCTGTCGATGCTGTGCCCTCCCCTGAGATTAGTCAATCTCCTGATTGGGGTAATACCTCAGCTGTGGTCACTGCGATGATGCAACCGGTGCAGGCAAGCCCTGGATCTCAAATGGGCTCTATTTCTGGCTGTATTTCAGGCTGTACATTGGTCTCTGTCTCAGACTCAATACAGGACCATCCTCCTTGAAAGAGGACCTGTAGGACCCATCATATTGACCAACCCACATGATGATACCAAAGGGCACCGCCCTCATGTTCCATACTCTACAACCGTACTTCAGGAGCCTGTGTATCACCATAGGTGCTTTTAAAAGCTTTGTCTTTATGACCGTCCCACCTATTACAATCACGAGGTTCAGTTCAAGGCTTATTACAATTTCACCCCGTATGAGTCAGACCCTCAATATCTTGGACATGAACGTCGCTACCATTATGCCTATGCTTATCGCTCAAGCTCTTCTTCTATGTTGCCATCACCTCCTTGATACCGGCCTCCGCCTAGATCCCGAGTGTTGGCTAAAGTTGTTCCATACCAACTTAATATTCCTACCCCAGACTCTTGATGTCACAGAAAACCACCCACTGTCTCCCTTGGAGGACTGCACATCTGATACTCAACTAATCCTCTGTATCGCTAAAGTCATGGACCTTGCTGTTGGCCAGCCAGCACCAGAGGAGTCCGACATGGTCTGTGAGGACATTACTCAAGACCAGACCCCACCACTTCGCCTGGCCTTCATTTTCTCTCTGCTCAGACTTGTTAAGGAATCTTGGAAGAAACCATCCTCTGTTGCCCAGATTCCCAGGAAAACTGAGAACCTTTACAAGATCCATGGTGCCAATATGGCGTTTCTTTCTAAGTATCCTCTCCCTAACTTGTTTATTGTTGACACAACTCAAAATAGAAATTGCTCTGCCTCCACCCCGAACAATCATGAAGGTAGAAAATTGGATGTTATACGCTGTCGAGTTTATTCCCCCACCACCTCCATTCTGAGGGTAGCCAAGTATATGACTGCGATGGGAGCCTACCATCTCCATCTTTGGAATAAGGCACTACCCATTTTCCAGGCTACTTCAGAAGAGCTATGCTCTTGAGGCCTCTCACTCCATCAAGTGGCCATGACCCTTGCTCGGGATGAGAGGATCGCAGCACTCCATGTCATAGATGCCACTTCTAAACAAATGGCCACAGCCATAACACTATGCCTCTATGCATGGCTCAGATCGGCTGGAATATCAGATGATGCAAGATCCAGAATTGAAGATCTACCTTCTGATGGCCTCAGTCTTTTTGATGAAAAAACCAATGATATTATAGATAACCTTCAAAAACTTAGGAAAACTGGAAGGTCATACAATTCTCATCAATACTGCCCTGACGTCACCCCTATACTTACCAACAGTATAGACCTCAACTGGATCGCCAGTGATTACAACCTTCTAATCTGTCCACATTCTCCTTTTCTCAGCAAACCACAAGACAGTGACCACGCCAGTCTGCCCCCCAGCCTGAAAGGAAAGTGAAACATACTCTCTGATTCCCCACTCATCTGACTCCATACCCCACTACCAGAAACATACTGGACCTTACACACCTGGCACCCTTTCTCCATACCTGGGCACACATCATTTCAGACAGATGGCTCCTCACCATCATCGCTATGAGCTATGCAAGAGAATTGAATTCTTTCCCTCCAACTGGTCTCTTCAAGAACACAACCTCTTCTCCCGCCTTAGAGGAGGAGGTATGCTTCTTCCTGCAAAAGAATCCATCATGCAGACATTGGGATTCTACTCCCGATACTTTGACCCATTTTACATCTTTGCCACCTCAACTATTACATCATCCCACAGCGTTTTCGTGTGGTCACCTTGGACAGTATCATCCAACTACTCCCACAGGGTGATTGGTTCAGAGTCATAAATTTAAAGGACACCAACTTTCACATAAACTTAAGTCCGGATCACCACAGATTCCTCAGGTTCACTTTCCAAGGTATGACATACAAGTTCAAAGCTCTCCCATTCAGCTTGTCAACCACATCATGGGTCTTTACAAAATGTATAGCCCCAGTTGCAGCATATTTGTGCCTCCAAGGCATCACTGTCTTCCCATATTTGGATGACTGGCTCCTAGTATCCCCATCTCGTGCCAAAGTGCTCCACAAGATCAATCTGACTCTGTCCCTTCTAACAGATCTGGGAATATAAATGAACCTCTCCAAATCGGTCTTCGAACCACCTGAACGGGTCACATACATAGGGGCAATATTCGACTCCATGCAAGACCAAGCTTTTCTACCAGAGGAGAGACAAACATCTCTACACTCTTTCCTTCGGTTTTTCTCACCCAGTGCAGCCATTACAGCCCATCTCATTGAGCATCTCTTAGGCTTCATGGTCTCCAATATGCTCGCCTCAAGCTGCGTCATTCCAGGCATGGTATCTTACCTTTTTTGACCCCAATGCTAGATCATTCCTGCAAAATCCTCATGGTTACAAAAGAACTGGCATCCCAGCTTACTTGGTGGGAAATTTGCAATCTCCATACAGGCAGACCATTCAAGGCACTTCGCCTATGCCCAAGTCACCACAGGTGCCAGCCCTACAGGCTGGGGGCCTCAGCCTGTGGTCCCCCACGGAAGCAAATCTGCACATCAATCACTTGGAGCTTCTTGCAATCATCAAAACTTTCCGTGCCTTTGAAGGCCTTCTCTCAGGATGTGCTATTCAAATAACTACTGACAACACCACAGTCCTATTTTACATAAACAAGCAAGAAAGAACACTCTCTGTCTCTCCTCTACCTGACGGTTCAACTGTGGGAGTGATGTTACGCTCGCCACATTTAACCGGCCGCAGTATACATCTCTACAGAGCACAACGCCCTCGCGGATCAGTTCAGCAGACTCCACTCATGCATCCACGAGTGGTTTCTCAACAATTATATATTCCACCTTCTATGTCATTGTCGGGACACCCCGCAGGTGGATGTTTCTGCTTCCCACACCAATGCAACATGTTCCCTCTGCTGTTCCAGGGCAGAAATAGGACCACAGTCGATGGGAGATGCCGTCATGGCCACTTGGAACCCCAGGTTCCTGTACCTCTTTCCTCCTATTCCACTGCTCCATCATCAAAATCCGACAGGACAATTCCAGTGCCACCCTGATCGCCCCATGGTGGCCCCGACAACTGTGGTTCACAACCCTCCAGTCTATGGCCCCTGATTTCGTTTGCCTTCCATGGCTCCCACACCTGCTGACACTCAACCAGGGCAAGACTTCACCCCGACCTCCATACACTACATCTCACCTCCTGGATCATATTCTCTCAATAACGCAATTTTTAGACTATGCCTGCAAACCTTCTCTGTATTTGCCACAAAGAAATACACAATAATAATTTTCTAGAAATATGACTGTAGTTTTGATGGTTTTCTGTTATATACCCTTTCACCGAAAGCAGGAAGATTTGCTTGTCTCTGGCGAGATTACTGTGGATGTCCCAGTAACATCTTTGTGTTCTGACTAGCTTTGTTAACACTTTCCCAGGGCAAACCACCTACGAAAAAAGCCAAAGTCTTGCACAAGGCAGCCTGGTCTGCTAAAATTGGAGCATTTCTTCACACACAAGGGACCGGACAGCTGGCAGATGGAACACGTACTGGCCAGGATGGTAAGTGTGGGCAGGAGACAGAGAGAATAAGAGCTGACACTTCAAACTCTGCGGTACATAGATCTTACCAGAATAAAGCACTTGATAAAAACTTTCTGTTTGAATTACTTATGTCAGCTGAAAGGAAAGAATTCATGTCTAACCTATGTAGGCTGAGGCAAAGGATGGAACACTACATAGGCAAAGGGAATCTGCATCCACTTGCCCTGTTTGAGTGGAGTGATTCAAACTGGATAGTATTAACTAAACAGCTCATACATCTTACATTGGTGTTTTACTGTATTGGTTGCATTTGTATCTGGCCCCTTTAGTGAGCTCCATATGATGTACATGGCTTTCTTTCTCCCCAGTTCATTCTCCAAAAGCCCTCTTGGGTAGAGGTCAGGCAGGGACATGTTCCAAGGGCCACTCAGTGTACTTCATGGCTCAGTAAGGGGTAGAAACTGGACCTCCCAATTCCCAGTCTAATCACTAATCAGTGTGGCTTCGCTCCTGTTCAAGATAGATTTATGAAGAAGAGAGGTAACAGCTGCTGCTGCCTGGACCAGGATATTTTAATGTTCTTCTATATATATTTTGGGGGTACAAGCCCAGCAGTATTGTTCCCCCCCGACCCAAGGCCAACATTTTTCTAAGAGAATATGCCCCACGATGTATCGTGTAGGTCAGTTTCATGGCCCCTTTTATTAGCAAACCTCACTAGTGGCATGCAGTGGCCTTGATTTCACACGTTATTTTGTGTGGGTGGAGGCTTGTTGGAAGGATGGTTCTTCCCTGGAGTCAGGACATTAGACTGAAAAACCTATTTAGATCCCAGGCAAATAGTTCAACCTATCTGTGAGACTTGCTTGATGGAGAGAAACGCCAGTGTCTGGGCCCACTTTCTCATTTAAAGTTAAGCTTTAGCATATCAGGCAAAACCAAAAGGAAAATAAAAAATTCCTTAGGTCTGAGGAAATGGACATGTCCACAGAAGCTCACATTAAAATGTATCAGTTAGTCTTTAAGGAGCCACTGTGTTTTGATCTTTTTTTATTTTATTTTATTTTTTGTTTTTGTTTTTGCCTAATATGCTAGCACAGACTAACACGGCTACCTTTTCTACAGTGACTGCTCTTAAAGTTTTAGGGTACCCAGGGTTGAGCTTTACTGAAAATTACGTAGTACCGTAGTGCGAAGAATCTGGCAAAAGTAGGACAATCTGACAATCAATTACCATTGCCCTGCAAAAGTGTGTGCTAGAGTTAGAGAGGCGAGAGGCGGGAGAGGTTGCTCGCTAGTTAAGAGTGTTTATGTCTGGCTGCTATGTTATCTGTGTAAGACAAGGTCAAATGAATTCTCTTCCCATGGTACCTTAATTCCATATCTTCATAGGAACTGTTTAGGCATCAGTGTAAGGAGAGAAGACTAGGAGCAGATCCTGATCCTAATCTCTCATTCAGTGTTCAATTCTGCGTTGTTTGTGCTGGCTTCAAAGACATTATGAATAATTCATTTCTTGTCCACCTCTATAAACAGTTGGTGTGCTTTGTTCTGAATATACAGTACCTGGAATTTAGCTACCTCTCACTTTCTGTTAAATAAAGATTTCTGGGCGGTGTCAAAATAGGATGTTACTTGAATTAAACCTATTACCATACTTGTTCTTGCTACTCTGGTATAGTATCTGTTTAATAACGTTAAACCTTCTGTACTGATATGATCCTGATGTTCTTTCTTATCTTCTCTTAGCTCTCATTGTAGGCTTTGACTGGGGAGCATACTTGCTGGACCATGGATGCAAGGCTGCCCCTGTTAGCAGTTTCAAACATGTGAGCACTTCCTGCTTTCTGTTATGATCTAGTGTGATGTATTGGAGCAAGACCCTGGTTCTGATATATTGATAAGAGAGAGCCAGAGGAAGGTGCCAGGAGAGACAGGGAATACCTTTTGTTTTCTAAAGCCACTCACTTGTGTTTCTTCCAAGAAGTTTCTTAAAATCATGACAAACATGAAAGGTTCCCAAAGCAAAGTACTGGAGCAAATTGTCTGCCTGGGAATATGGTTGGGACATATCATATGTCAGCCTAGAAAAAAATGACATAACATAAATATAGTTTAAAACAGGGATGTAAATGGGATACAGTGATTTACAAACAAGAACAGTGTTATCATTTTTAAAATCAAAATTGGGGAACTTATAGCCCAGTTTTGAACTCCAAGTCCCATGTACTCTAGCCAACATAACCCATTGGTCAAGGATGGTAGGAGTTGCACTCCAGCAATATCTAGAAGACTGTCAGTGTTGTGAATGGATCCCAGCCAGGCTCTGCAGCCATCTTAACGTGAGCAATAGATTCAAAATATGAAAAGATTTGGGCTTTTGCCAACAATGGCATAGACACAGTGTTTTCATAGAATGTTATTGGTATGTGTGCCGCCCAGAGTAGTTGAATGACTTGATGGGCAGGATATAAATACAGTATAACAAATAAATAAATAAAATATGTAGTAATAAAACAATTTATCTAATAGTCTTTTAAAAATACACAAAACATTCTGTTCTATGAGATACCAGAATCTTACTCAAAGCAGAAGAAAAACAATACCCAAACCAAAAGTTATCATTGTCCACTTAAAATACAGTTTTGGTCAAAAGAGGAAATTTTAACTTGTTATATTTTTACATTAAAATCCATACAAAATGCGATATCGGTTACACTAAACTATTTTTTAAAACATGGAAACCTGCTCTGTAAAACTAAGAATTCTCCATGGCTCTGTAAACAACCATAAAAATTGCTCACTTTAAACTCCTGTTTTGCTTCTTATCATTATAAGGAAAAGTCCCCTTCCCCTTCAGGCAGTCTTGTCAGTCTTGAAGAGTAAAAAGAATTAGAAGACCTATGTTGCAGAATTATATCAGTTCTGAGATACACCTTCCTCAACACATATCAGGCAAAATCCAAAGGAATAAAGCAAACAAATAAAAAAAATTGGCAGTCTTTTATATTTTAATGTGCGTTTTAATGGATCAAATCCACTTCTTCAGACATATGGAATAAAATTAAATAAGACTATAGATATATGTGCTAGAATGAATGGCTGAATGTATCACCCATGATATTAATATTTGTACATGGTACTGATGATTTGTTAGTCTTTTGGTGCCTTTTCCTTTCCTTCTCCCCATCCCCCAGCAATCTTCTCTAACTGCACCCTCCATCTTTTAGGTCCCCCTTTATGACCAGTGGGAAGATGTGATGAAAAGGATGAAGGTGGAAGTGTTGAACACTGATTCTGTGCTTCCCAGTCGTGTGTATTGGATTGCCTCTGTTGTTCAGATTGCAGGTGGGTCTCTTCAAGGGGATTTGTTGGTTTGTGTTTAATTGAATGCTATTAAATCTCTGAGAGCAACCAGAGATTTAAGAGAAAAATAACAATGAACTCTTAGGGATTTGGAGGGATTCAACTCTTTTGATAGTCTCTTTCAACTCACTTTTTGTTAATCTCATTTTTGCAAAGTTTCCTCTTCTGTATACTCAAATCATCATCATCTTAGAACCACAATGATGGAAGGGATTCTTTGGATCATTGAGTCCAGCCCCTGTCAAGGAAGCACAGTGGAGAATCGAACTCCCATCCTCTGGCTCCACAGCCAGATACCTTACTTACTTACTTACTTTATTTGATTTATACCCCGTCTATCTGGTCGACTCGTCCACTCTAGGCAGCTTACAATATGAGATAAAACAATAAAACACAGAAAATACATAATCATACCTAAACTATTGAACCATTTAGCAGTTCTGTTACTGTCTTCAATTTCCTTGCTGATTTATAATTTGCATATACATGAATTTGATGGCATTGTAGCCACAGTTTTGAACAGGGATCAACAGTTAATTAAGAGACCTTTGGGTAGAGTGGGCGGCATATAAATTAAATAAATAAATAAATAAATGTCTCACACTAGGTCATGGGCACTACAGTATTTAGGACTATCTCCTCTGGTTAGTTCTGTGGCTAACTGTCCTAACAAAGAATCACTTGAAGTATATGCAAGAGCAGGTGGTACCTTTATAGACCATTAAAAATCATACAGTCTGCTAGGTTTCAGGACTATCCACTTTGTCAGGCTTGTACCGATAGAAATAATTAAGTACCAAAGTTACAGAGTGTAACTTTAAAATAAGAATACCAGGACAGCCTGGTTCTTTCCTAACTTACATCTAAGGAAAACAGCTGGCAAAATCCATCTTGTCATGAACTTTTGGGAGTGGTACAAGCCTGAAGACGTGAAGAGTCATGATCCACAAGAGTTAGCAGATTGTATGACCAATCACTTACTCTTGCATTTGTATTATGCAATGACCACACAGCCCTCTCTTATTTCAGTTGAAGTATATGGTGACCCAAACATTCATGTAATCAGCCTGTGGGGAGGGGCAGCACCATGCTGGCTGGAGAATTCTGGGAGTTGTAGTTTTAAAAAATGTTTCTAACCTTAATTTGGAGGCATTCAATGGGTGGTATCCAGAGATAATGAGTTTCTCAGTAGCTGATACATTTGTCAGAAAAGACAGGATGAGAGTGTTCAGAATTTAAATTTTTTTTCCTCCTTGTATTCAAAAATCTATCGTGACAGGATACAAAGCATTGCTACGTTATGAAGGATTTGAGAGCGACTCCAGCCATGATTTCTGGGTCAACTTGGGCACTGTGGATGTGCACCCTATTGGCTGGTGTGCCGTTAACAGCAAAATCCTGGTGCCACCCCAGAGTAAGTATCTTGGGTCTCACCCAACTATGAGTCTTTGTTTAAGTCACTGTTGAATCATCTGCCTTTTATCAGAACATACACTTTGGATCTCATGACTACAAATCCTAAACTCTGCTCTTTGCAAACATTTTGGCAAACAGAACATTTCCATAAAGTATTTTAGCTGGTATGTGTGCTTGCAAATCCAAGAGTGACAGCTTTTGGTCAGAGGATTGGAGATATGAGAGGCAAAGATAGGGTGAGTATCAGGGAATGCAGATAGTATCAAGCTTGAAATTATCCTGGCTCCAGAAGTCTGAAAACCCAACTTGGTCATTTGCTTGAATCCACACCTTTACCAAGGTTGCTAATGGACCCTTTTTCTTTTCCCCAGAGCCACTCGTTTTGGTTAACAAATTTCTATTTTCTCAGTACTATTCAGGGAACTTCGTTTTTCAAGATACAATTGGGTAAAAGATCAGTTATATGATTTTTACAAAGGAACGCCCATTGTAAATCAAAGTCTATGGCACCTGAGAGATTAACAAAGATATTGTAGCCTACACTTGGACAAACGATTGTCTGTTTCAATGGGCAAACCATACATCACACAGAATTTCATATTATGTTGGTATGAGAATGAAGATAGGAAGATGAGAGAGAAAAAAGTGGGAGCTGCTGCATGTTTAATTTGGTGTGATTCTGAAGATTCAAAAGACAGACTTACGCGAGTTCTCTTTTTCATGCCATTTTCATGCGCAGCTATCCACGCCAAGTACACAAACTGGAGAGAGTATCTCATGAAGAAGCTTGTGGGGGCCAGGACAGTACCAGTGGATTTTCATATAAAGGTGAGAAAAAACCTTTCTGCATGCAGGAGGCCTGTCTTCTCCAGTCTCCTTTCTGATTGAATACAGGTGGCAAGCCAGACATAATTGATGAGCGTAGATTTGTACCAAACATAGCAGCAAAGGAAAAACAGTTTAGGCATGTGCTACATGATGGGTTTGAAAGCGGAGCTCCAGGTGGGAATAATAGACAAGTATAAAGTTTGTCACATTTTTTTTTTACATAGCCATGTACTATATTGTAGCCTACACTTTGACAAACTGTAACCTGCTTCATCAGGCAAATGATATCAGGCAAAATCCAAAGAAACAAGACAAAAATACGTGGCACCTTGAAGACTGATATATTTTAAGGGAAGCTTTTGTGGACTTGTCCATTTCGTCAGACATATGGAAACAGATTGAAATGTTGAAAAAAATATCAGTTTCACAAGTAGAACATTTTAAATAAGGCAAATTATGTATCACTCAGAAATTCACAGCATGGCTGGGTTGAGAATGTTGACAGCCGTATGCAGTTAAACCTGAATATATTTGCTGTAATCTTCCATGTTAATGACATGGTGTCGTCCAGTCTAAAGAGCTTTTAATAAATTGTTATTTTTGTCTTCATTGGCTTGACTAAAAACTCCATTCTTACATTTTTCTAAGTGTAAACCTTTCTGGCAAGCGAAGAGAGACTCCCCCTGCTGGCACATTTTAGAAAACATCCCTGGCCTATAAGAATTTTTCTTCATAATCTGTGCATCTGAATAGCGAGATGGCGGATTTAAGGAAGAGCTTTCGCAGCTTTCAGCTTCCAAGTTAAATGTGTGCTTAATGAACAGTGCTTATGTGAAAGCAGTGGCAGTGCCAATCAATCTGTCCTGGATTTTCATTGTGAGAGTTTGATTTGTGACTGTAATGGCGGCGGGGGGGGGGTTACTTTATTATGTCTTTCCTTGCCTCTTGCACATATCTTTCCATAAGACAGTCATGCTTAGAGAATAGTGATTTCTCCTGCTACAGTCTCCAAAATTATAAAAGGGTATAAAGTACATTATCAAAAAGTGCATTCCTCTACAAGGTTACTTCAGATTAAGTCCCATTGCAATAGCTGGGACTACTTATTAATACGCAAGGATAGAGTGATCAGCCTTGTTATGTAGCAATTCTTAGTATTTTTTAAATGTAATTAAAAATATTTAAAGTGCTTCTCATAGCTTGGGCAAGATCCTTTTGCATAGCTTTGCTGGTCCAATGGAGATGACATCTCTAGCAGCACCAAATTGCTGCTAATTGAAGAATCTCTGTTTTGATTTTGGATTGCATGTGACTTTGTCTTTATTCCATGTGAATGGTACACAACCTAAAAATGAACTGGGAACTCTTAATTAGCAACAATATGCCACTGCCAGTGATATCATTTTCATTGTCATTGGTGCAAGTATGCAAAAGGATACCTGGCTGTTATCTTAATAATCCTTAGAATAACCCTGTAAATTAGGATAATATTGACCTATATTATAGACCAGGCTATGCAGAAAAAGTGGCATTTAAGTGAATCAAAGCACCTGGTGGTAGAACCAGAGGTCAGGAGTTTGATTCCCTACTGAGCTTCTATGACGTGAGGCAGCCTGTGGAACTGTGAAGTCCTAGAGAGCCACCAATGGAAGAGACTGGTAAACCACTTCTGCAAACTTTATACCTCGGAAACCCTGGCAAAGGTCAACATAAGTCAGAATTGACTTGACAGCATGTAATTGTAAATTAGTGAGTTCATGCTAGAAATGAGATTATTAAGCAAGGGATCCTAATTTGAAGATGCACCAACACATTTAATGTGAGCTTTTGCTAGAAATTTGGGGCATAAGATTACATATCAAATGGTAGCAATACTAATTCTGGAGTTTTGGCTAGATCTCTTGATTTAAGAAGAGATTGTAAAGTATGCGGATTAGAGCATTCTGCTGGGGAGGGGGCAGGACAATTTCAAGTCACCTCTCAAGCATAAAAATCACTGTGCATGGTCCGACGAAGGGTTAGTTTGGTCCAGTATTCTGTTCACATGGTTGCCATCCAGTGTCTTGTGAGGATATGAGCGGAGTAGTACCTCTCCTGCTCATGGTCCCTAGCAACTGACCAACGGAGAAATACTGTCTCTGTTTATGGAGGGGAAAATATATCCATCCTGACTAGTAGTGACTGGTAGCCCCAGAAATCACAGTCTTCTACAAGTCCTTTTTAAAAGTGGTCCAAGCTGGCAGCATCACTGTCTCATGTAGCAACAAATTCTACAGTTTATATATTTTGTAAAATACTTTTTAATCAGTCCTGAATCTCCTATCATTCTACTTAACTGGATGGCCTTAGGTTCTAGATAGAAAGGGGCAACAGTTTCCCTGTCCACATCATGCCTAACATTATATACTTGTATCAGGTCACTGCTTATCGGCTTCTCCCCTCCCAAAGCTAAATAGCTGCAGAACTTGTACTCTCTTATAGAAGAATTGCTTCAGTTCCTTGGTCCCTTGGGGTACCCATTTCTCCGCCAGGAAGCTTGCTGGGTGGCTGTGGGCCAGTCACAGTCTGTGAGCCAAGCTTGCCTTGTTGAGAACGGAGGGAGGCGAAACCTTGCTCCAAACTTCTTGGAAGAAAAGCAGCATAAAATATCAGCAACTGTCAGACTGATCCCTCTGAATGCTGTGGATGAGGCAAAGCAACAATAGAAGTGTTGGAATCGTAAATATCAGAATTTGATAGGATTGTGTTTCATTCATGAAGGATTACATGGCTACAGTTAGGTCCAGAAATAATTTGGACACTGACACAATTTTCATAATTCTGGCTCTGTACGCCACCACAAGGGACTTGAAATGAAACAACCGAGATGCAATTGAAGTGCAGACTTTCACCTTTAATTCAAGGGGTTGAATAAAAATATTATTTATTTATTTATTTATTTGATTGATTGATTGATTGATTGATTGATTTCTATCCTGCCCTTTTAGACAAAGTCTACTCCGGGTGGGTTCCATCAAACATTATAAACTAAAACAGTTAAAAACAATTAAATACAATTCAAAACAATAGTACAGTAATTAGTAACGCTTAGTAGTGCTCAAGATGGGAAAACAGAAAATTATAATAAAAATAAAGTCAAGTATTGACAGGAGGGAAGGCCTGCCGAAAGAGCCAAGTTTTTAATTGACTCTTAAAACACCCAGCGAGGGAGCCAGATGGATCAATGATGGGAGATTATTCCAGAGCCGAGGGGCCACTGCCGAGAAGGCCCGGTTTCTTGTTCTTTCTCTCCGGGCCTCTCTCGGCGTTAGGCCCCTCAACCATCCCTCCTGGCTATGGCGAGTGATTGGAAACATGAAATGTTTAGGAACTGCAACCATTTCCATACACAGTCCCCTTCTTTCAGGGACTCAAATGTAATTGGACAAATTAACAAAATTATAAATAAAATGTTCATTTGTAATACTTCATCAAGAATCCTTTGCAGGCAATGACTACTTGAAGTCCGGAATGCATGGACATCACCATATGCTGGGTTTCCTCTTTTGTGATGCTTCACCAGGCCTTTGCTGCAGCTGTCTTCAATTGTTCATGGGTCTTTCTGCCTTGTTTTGTGTTCAGGAAGAGAAATGCATGCTCAAAGTCTTCTCTTCATGGTAGACTTGGATAATGATATGTCTACCTCTGGGAGAGTGTTCTTCACTTGGCTAGATGTTGTGAAGAGGTTTTTCTTTACCATGGAAAGGATCCTACGCTCATCCACAACTGTTGTCTTCTGTGGATGTTCAGGCCTTTTTGTGTTGCAGAGCTCACCAAACTGTTAATTCTTTTTCTCAGAATGTACCAAACTGTTAATTTGGCCACTCCTAAGGTTCCTGCTATTTTTATTTATTTATTTATTGCTGCCTAAGGATCTCCTGTTTCACTTGCATTGAGAGCTCCTTTGAACACATGTTGTGGGTTCATAGCAACAACCTCCAAATGTGAATGCCACACCTGGAATCAACTCCAGAACTTTTACTTGCTTAATCAATGATGAAATAACAAAGGAATAGCCCAGTCAATGAAACAGCTTTTGAGACAAATTATCCAGTTACTTTTGGTCTCTTGAAAAAGAGGGGGCTACTTATTAAAGAGCTGTAATTCCTAAACCCTCCAATTTGGATGTAAGGTAAAGGTTCCCCTTGACATTTTAGTCAGTTGTGTTCGACTCTAGGGGGTGGTGCTCATTCCCATTTCCAAGCCATAGAGCCAGCGTTTTGTCCTAAGACAGTTTCCGTTGTCACGTGGCCAGCACGACTACACACAGAACGCTGTTTACCTTCCCATCGAGGTGTTTATCCACTCGCATTTACATGCTTTCGAACTGCTAGATTGGCAGGAGCTGGGACAAAGCGACGGGAGCTCACTCCATCGTGTGGATTCGATCTTACGACTGCTGGTCTTCTGATCCTGCAGCACACAAAGGCTTCTGTGGTTTAACCCGCAGCACCACCACGTCCCTTAATTTGGATGTGAATACCCTCAAATTAAAGCTGAGAGACTGCACTTTAAGCCCATATTCATTATTTAACTATAACTTACATTTATTTTGGTAAAATAACAAAACCTGTGTCAGTATCCAGTTATTTCCAGACCTAACTATATACGTATTCTGGAGGTGTAGATGTAGTAGTAGTGCAGATAGCACTTGATCTGCCCAGCAAAAGTTGAATATATGGCATGGAAAGCAGCATTGACCCTCTTCTTCTTTTCTCAGATGACTGAAAGCATGAAGTATCCTTTCCGCCAAGGCATGAGACTGGAAGTGGTAGATAAGACCTGTGTCTCCCAAACACGTATGGCTGTAGTGGACAGTATAATTGGTGGCCGGCTGAGACTTCTTTATGAAGATGGGAACAGTGATGATGATTTTTGGTGCCACATGTGGAGTCCCCTAATCCATCCTGTAGGCTGGTCCAAAAGAGTTGGCCATAACATAAAGAAAGGAGGTGAGGTGATTGCATCAGACAAACATAACTTGTCTACTATTTCAGGGTTATCTGTCCATTAGTAACATGTAGCAGCAAACTTGCATTCAGTGGGCAGAGCCAACCTGTGAAAAGCAAGTTGTGTTCTTGTCTGCACCCATGGTCCAGTGATACTGCTAACATTGCATCTGGTTCTTGGCTCAATTTAAGTTCAGGTGCTCTTTAGCCATTTGAAAGAATGAACAAACAGATGCATTCAGTGTAGCCATCACATACACCGTAAGTCTGAGACTAGTCTTATTGAACTGTTGTGACTGTTGCTTCCAAACTCCAGCTAGCAAGACGAGGCTAATCAGTATATTTGCTAAAGCTGAACCTAAGTAACTGACACCACCCTCTTTTGGGCAGGGGAGAGGTTTCTGAAGTCCACCAGTGTCAAGAGTCAAGGTAATGTAGGTCAGTGCACACCTTTCTTACTCAGATGTATTTTCAACCAGCATTTTGTTCCCTCTGTAATTTATCTAAAGTAGAATACGTTTGGTTGACACTTTTACTGTAGATTGGCAACATTTGACTATGATGGCTGTAAACAGAACAGGAGGAAATGTCATTAAAAGAGGAACATCATGTATTAACATTGCTTTCACACTTTAACATTGCTTTTAAAATTTTCACTGTGAGTCACTTAGTCATTAATTTGCAAATGGCTGGTGTCCTGCAGTAGAATTGCCCATGACTAGACATGTTCTGAGATGGCTGTTTTTAGTAGAAATGCAGGAAGGCAGTGTTGAGAAGAACTAGCAGCCATTTATGCCTGGCAATGGCCAGAATCTAATTGGTGTTTGCTTAAGACTGGTGTGGCTTGCCACAACTAATTGCACCTAATTGACAAGGTGCCACGGCATGTCTTGGTTGCATGACTGGTCACACACCCAAATGGACAACTGAAATGCACCCTAGCATCTCTTCAATTAGTTGTGGCAAGTTAAACAAGCATTATACGAGCACCACTAGCATTCCAGCCAATGAGATGAAAATGGCATTGCCTTTTTCATCTTTTACCAACAGGTTGGGAATCCGTACACTGTTGACATGTGTACATACATGAAAGCAGAACTTTAAAAGCTACTTTTTTGTATTGCAACTTCCAGAATCCCCCAGCTAGTATAGTCACTGACTGTGCCAACCAGGTGTCTGGGATGTTCTGGGAATTGGTGTGCAAAAATTGCATGTTGTTGTTTAGTCGTTTAGTTGTGTCCGACTCTTTGTGACCCCATGGACCAGAGCATGCCAGGCCCTCCTGTCTTCCACTGCCTCCTGAAGTTGGGTCAAATTCACGTTGGTAGCTTCAATTACACTGTCCAACCATCTCGTCCTCTGTCATCCCTTTCTCCTCCTGCCTTCACACTTTCCTAATATCAAGGTCTTTTCCAAGGAGTCTTCTCATGAGATGGCCAAAGTATTGGAGCCTTAGCTTTAGGATCTGTCCTTCCAGTGAGCACTCAGGCTTGATTTCCTTTAGAATGGATATGTTTGTTCTCCTTGCAGTCCAGGGGACTCTCAAGAGCCTCCTACCAAAATTACATAGCATTTTCTAAACCCTTCAAAGCAAAGCATGCTGCTTATATGCTGCCCCATAGTGCTTAAAGCACTTTCTGGACAGTTTACAATTATGCAGGCTGCACATTGCCCCCCAGCAAGCTGGGTATTCATTGTACCAACCTTGGAAAGATAGAAGGCTAAGTCAACCTTGAGTCAGCTACCTGGGATTGAACCCCGGGTTGTGAGCACAGTTTTGGCTGCAGTACAGTAGTTTTACCACTGTGCCATGAGGCTCCTAAAGGAAGATATCTTCACCAGTTCCTGTTCACTTTCATGAACTGCCATTGGAACATGTTATTCTTTAATCTAATTTGCACATTCTATTATAAAAATCTTTTTGTTTGCAATATAATTTTTTATATCGAGGTAAATTTAGAAGCTTTGGTTCAGCAATATCAGGATATGTATTGTATAAATCTATATAATTTTAATGGCAGTCAGAATAAGGGGTTAGAGTGACATGTGGCTAATATCTTGTACTGCTTCATTTATCATATAAAAATTTGGAATTGTTAGCATATTTCGGGGTCCCTCTTTCTTTCTACCAATGCCTGTTATGTGTTTTTCTTGAAAGAAAGGTGCAATGAAATGGCCAACCACCCAACCTTCCGGAAGATCTACTGTGATGCTGTTCCATATCTTTTCAAGAAGGTAACTGAGGAACTATTGAGGTCTTGTTTCCATTCCTGCCTGGGAAGATAATATGTGCAGGATTGGGAGATGTGTGAGAGGGATGTGGAACTGGTGAACACTGTCTCCTACAGTGCCGGAGGATAGCAGCTGGCCCCATCTAAGAAGCTCATTGTAAAAATATTGGGGAGGTTTGAGAATAGAGTGGAAGACCTGGAATAACTAAATACAGAATAGAATGGAGAGCAAGAATGCTAAAACTCTCTCCAGAAGCACATGGAAGGGTATCTGTGCATGAAAATATTTGTTCTGTTGCCTAAAATCTAAGGGTGAGACCTTATGGGAAATTTACATGAAGGTGGTGTCTCCTTGCTAACTGTGTTGAGTGACGGTTGTACTTCCACTTCAGCAAGAGAGAAACACTGGAGAAAAGCACTCTACCATGTTTATTCCATTTACTCTTGCAGCCTTGTCTTGTGATATATCTTCCTATTATTCTTGTAAAACATCTGATGAACTGAAGAGTATAAGAGGCTACAGCTTACCTAAAGCTACTCAGCAAACAACTGAACTCAGAGCTCCTGGGTGCTAAACCTATTTTATCTAGACATCCAGTTTGCCTTTTTTCCCCTTAACTAAAGTCTTTTCCCCATAATGTGTTTTAGGTGCGTGCAGTCTACCCAGAGGGTGGTTGGTTCGAGGAAGGGATGAAACTGGAAGCCATTGATCCTTTGAATTTGGGCAACATTTGTGTGGCTACTGTTCGTAAGGTATGCTTGTCTGAGAAGAGAGAGAGTGTGCGTGGTTACAGCTCAGCATAGCAATACAAAACCTTCTTTGCTCTATTTGTGTGAACATACCTGTCATATTTTGTCTTCCAAGGAGCTTAGACTTTGAATTTATTGTGGAAATTGTTACAGAAAGAAGGGAACTTAATATGAATTACACCTTATAGCGATGGCTTTCAACCTTTGCTTCTCCAGTTGTTTTGGACTTCAACTCATAGAATCCCTTACCATTTGACATGTTGATGGGGGCTTCTAAGAGCTGAAGTCCAAAGCAGCTGGGGGACAATTCACTAGGGGCATTTTCAGTATGGAGCATTGAGGTTTTGGGATTCTGTCCTTAAATTGTTGTTGTTGTTTAGTCATTAAGTCGTGTCCAACTTTTTGTCACTCCATGGACCAGAGCACCCCAGGCCCTCCTGTCTCCCACTGCCTCCCGGAGCATGCTGGTAGCTTCAGTTGTCCAGCTCTCACTTCCATATATCACTACTGGAAAAACCATAGCTTTCACTATGTGGACCTTAGTCGGCAAGGTGATGTCTCTGCTTTTTAAGATGCTGTCGAGGCTTGTCATCGCTTTCCTCCCAGCAAGCAGGTGTCTTTTAATTTTGTGGCTGCTTTCACCATCTGCAATGATCATGGAGCCCAAGAAAGTAAAATCTGCCACTGCCTCCATATCTTCCCCTTCTGTTTGCGAGGAGGTGATGGGACCAGTGGCCACAATCGTAGTTTTTTTGATGTCGAGCTTTAGCACATTTTTTGCGCTCTCCTCTTTCATCCTCATTAAGAGGTTCTTTAATTCCTCCTCACTTTCTGTCATCAGAGTGGTATTGTACGGTAGTTGAAGCATTCTTTGGCACTGTCCTTCTTTGGGATTGGGATGTAAACTGATCTTTTCCAGTCCTCTGAAAACTGCTGAGTTTTCCAAACTTGCTGGCATATTATGTGTAGCACCTTAACAGCATCATATTTTAAGATTTTAATAGGAGGAATTAAAGAACTGGAATGTCATCACCTCCACTGGCCTTGTTGTTAGGGATGCTTTCTAAGGCCCACTATCTGGGTTGTCTGGGATATCCAGGTATAATTCCTCTGTGTATTCTTGCCACCTCTTCTTGATGTCTTCTGCTTCTGTAAGGTCCCTACCATTTTTGTCCTTTATCGTGTCCATCTTTGCACAAATGTTCCTTTAATATCTCCAATTTTCTTGAACAGATCTCTGGTTTTTCCCCTTCTGTGATTTCCCTCTGTTTCTTTCCACTGTTCATTTAAGAAGGCCATCTTGTCTCTCCTTGCTATTCTTTGGAAGTCTGCATTCAGGTTTCTCTAACTTTCCCTATCTCCTTTGCAATTTGTTTCCCTTCCCTCTCCTCCGCTATTTGTAAGGCCACATTGGACAGCCAGTTTGCTTTCTTGCATTTCTTTTTCTTTAACATGATTTTCGTTGCTGCCTCCTGTATAATGTTACGAGCCTCCATCCATAGTTCTTCAGGCACTCTCTCCACCAAAGCTAGTTCCTTAAATCTGTTCTTCACTTCCACTGTGTATTCATAAGGGATTTGGTTTAGATTGTATCTGACTAGCCCAGTGGTTTTTCCTACTTTTTTCAGTTTAAGCTTGAGTTTTGCTATAAGAAGCTGATGATCAGAGCCACAATCAGCTCCAGATTTATTTTATTTTATTTTATTTATTTTTTTGCTGACTGTATACAGCATCTCCATCTTTGGCTGCAGAAAACATAATCTGATTTCGGTATTGCTCATCTGGTAATGTCCATGTGTAGAGTCGCCTCTTGTTGGAAAAGAATGTTTGTGATGACCAGCTTGTTCTCTTGACAAAACTCTACAGTATTAGCCTTTGCCCTGCTTCATTTTAAACTCCAAGGCCAAACTTGCCTGTTGTTCCTTTTATATTTTGACTCCCTACTTTAGCATTCCAGTCCCCTATAATGACAAGAACATCTTTCTTTGGTGTCAGTTCTAGAAGGTGTTGTAAGTCTTCACAGAATTGGTCAGTTTCAGCTTCTTAAGCATCAGTGAGTAGTGCATAAACTTAGATTATTGTGATGTTGAAAGGTCTTCCTTGGATTCGTATTAAAATCATTCTTGTCATTTTTGAGATTGTATCCCATTATAGCTTTTCCCACTCCTTTGTTGACTATGATGGCTACTCCATTTCTTCTAATCTACGGGATTCTTGCCCACTGTAGCAGATATGATAATAATCTGAATTGAATTCGCCCATTCCTGTCTTTTAGTTCACTGATGACCAGGATATCAATGTTTATTCTTGCTATCTCATGCTTGACCTCATCCAGCTTACCATGGTTCATAGATCTTACATTCCATGTTCCTATGCAGTCTTTAAATAGGTGTGGCAAATCCTCTCATTATAACCTTTTAGGAATCTGAAAAAGTTTTGTTGACAGAGATTTCGTTGACCCTTTGTTATCCAGGGCTTTCATGTCATTGATGGGTTTTCCAGTATGGATGTGTGTTCAGTTCTCAATAGTTTCCACGCTCTTCTTGTAAAAGGAAAGTGAGAAAAATACTAGAAAACTGAATGGGAAAATCTAAAACTTATTGCAAAAGCTTCATCAGTGACAGAACATCAGGAGATTTGGATGTAAGTTAACTTTGCTTTCTCTTCTCTCTTAAGGTACTGTTAGATGGCTATCTCATGATTGGCATTGATGGTACAGCCTCAGAGGATGGTTCTGACTGGTTTTGTTACCATCCTTCTTTGCATTCCATTTTCCCTGCTGATTTCTGCAAGAAGAACAATATTGAGTTGACCCCTCCTAAAGGTGAGCCTCTCAGACCACTTTTTTATTCTCTTTGTCAGCTTTGTTGTAGAAGCAAGCAGATCACATGGCCTGTCCACAAGTTGGCAGGAAGGAGGAGGCGTTGTTTGCATTAGACTGTAGTTGGGAAACCTCCAAGTTATGTTTCTTGCTTGGCATCAAGATAACAGTTTTGATTATTGAGAGGCAAGGTGTTACCTGTTATTCCAGACCTTCTCTGTAAAAAGTTAATGTAGTTCCATACTTGCTGCCTTCTGGGCTTTCTCTAGATAATACCAGTGACCCCAAAGTTTGATTTCATGCTACTTACAGCACTCATCTGGGGGTGAGAGGGTGGAGGTGTGCAGTATATTGGGACTAATCAAGGTGGGAGGAATGCTTGAGTCTATACTCTCATTTCCATGTGTCTTTTCATTCTACTGAAAGCTAGAATGATTTGATGCTTATGATAACTGTCATAAGACAACAGTCTGTCTAGTCACCACCCTGAAAGAGAAACAATACTGTTTTCCTCTGCACTATGAAACTTGGCTGTATGCTCCTGTTTCAGTATCCCCTAGGGCAGTGGTCCCCAACTTTGGGCCTCCAGATGTTCTTCCCAGAAGCCTTCACCACCAACCTCTGCTGGCCAGGATTTCTGGGAGTTGAAGTCCAAGAACATCTGGAGGCCCAAGGTTGGGGACCACTGCCCTAGGGGGATATTGTGGGTTGCCACCATTCCTTCTGTTGCCTCTTGATTTGTTTGTGAAGATCTAATGGGAGCTACTCTCTCACGTCAGTAACATCTCAACTTCATATTTCAGGGTATGATGCTAAGACCTTCAGTTGGGCATGTTATCTAGAAAATACCAAATCAAAAGCTGCACCAACACGACTCTTCAACATGGTAAGTACCTAACAGAGGATCAAGATCTCAGTAGAAGCATCAGTCTTGTGAGAAGTACCCTTGTACCAATCATTGATGCAGGTCTATCCTTGGAACAACATTAACAGTTCTGCTTCCCTTGTCTTAGATCTGAAGGTAGAGAAAAAGCCAATTAAGATTATCAACTGCTTGGAACATATTCCCTGTGAGAGAAAGGATCAAGTGTCTGGGCTACTTTTGTTCAAGGGACTACTGTGGAGGAAAGAGAGAGAGAGGAATATGGTAAACATTATAAGGGTTCCCAGTACGGTGTAGTGGATAGAATAAGAGACTAGGACTCTGGAGAACAGGGTTCAAATCCCCATTCAGCTATGGAAACTAACTGGAAGAGTGGAACTGGAAAATATTCTTTAAATATCTCACTTACGTTGAAAACCCTGATATGGTTAGTGTAGGTCAGTTCCAACTTGACAGCATGTAACAACAATAGAGATTATAAACTTACAAATGGTCTATGTGAAAACAGGAATTCTTCTTTAACTGGGATCAACCAACAAAGTTGACTTTACAGTAGGTTCAGAACCAACAATGGGAGGCCCTGCTTCATGCAACAAAGAACAGACAGTGGTTTAGATAGTTCTTCAAAAGAAAAAGGAAAAATAGCTGAGCAAATTATGTGAAGCAGACTTACCAACAGTCATAAAATATGCTGACAGTGTCAGAATGTTGGACTAGGATTTGCAAGATTCAGGTACAAATCCTCACTTGGCCATGAAGCTCACTGGATAGCTATGAGCCAATTACACTCTCTCAGACTGACCTACCTCACAGGGCTGTAGTGAGCATAAAAAACCCATATACTGCCTTGAGCTCACTTGGAGAAAGACTGGAGGAAAATGTTGTAAATAAATTTTTAAAAGCCTCTACATCCAGAGTTAACAAATTTCCCTAGGTATTGGGTGCTAGAGGTGACCAGTGGAGGTGTCTTGATTTTGCAAAATATAGATTCTTCACTGGTTGCCACAAGGGACTCATTGTCCACAGAATGTTTTTTTCTAATCCTGGTTTTCATTTTGTCTCTCAACTTTTCATATGAGGAGATATCTGCATAGTTCCCTCACCCACGACTGATTCCTAGCCATCTCTAGAATAGTGTGCCGGAACCTTCTGTTGAAACTGAATTATACACTGCTGTCTTTCCTTGCCAACTTGACTTGCTGGGTTCATATGATGCTGTACACTCTTCTCTTTTAGGTTCCCGTGTACACACCAATTCTTCTCTTTAGATTCATTTGTCTTTTTAATTTAATTCATAAAATTACTGAGGCACTTTTTGGCTTAAATGTCCTCTTGAAATGTCTTTCGGTTTAGAACTTTAAAGCTCTTTAAAAATTTGATCACAAACTACCAATTAAGAACAGTCTTTTAAAAGAAATGGGCAGAGGCAAGGCGCATTATACCTTCTGGGCTTACGTTGCTGGTATCGCAACTGGCTTCATAAAATGAATTAGGTGCAGAGAATAGACGATCATCTTTCAAGCTTCCATTTCTTGGGTTACTGTTGCAAAGTGTGACCATTTATTTGGGAAAAGTTTGGACCCTGTCACATTAGAGAAAGCATTTATTAATTTGTTTGAGTGATTGATTGATTAATTAATTAAATTGCATGGTGCCTTTCTCTAAAATGAATCTTCTAGTGAGCTGCCTTCCTGAAAACTAAAAACACAGTTTATGGCATATTAATGAAGAAAGTAGAACATTCACCTGGTAAAATGCCCAGTCCTCATCAGCTGATAACTTGCTAAAAGCTACCTTCATCAAAGGGTCCTTGCTTGCCCCTGAAAGGCAGAGGGGATAGTGAGCTTCAGATCCTGGAAGTGACCACAAAGGAGACCCTCTTATTCATTGCTTCCATCAGATAGCAGTGTTTTCATTTCTCTGCAGTATGTTCAGTTCCCTGTTTTCCTGTGCCCTTCACTCATCCTTTGTACCCAGGCTAACATCCACTTTCTCTCCCCCACATCAGCCGTTCTGAAAACATTTGAAAAACTAAATCCTAGCAGACTAAATGCAAAATGCAATCCATTTTGCACTTAGGATTAGAATGTCAGTGATCCAAGATGGATAGATTCCGACACTACCCAAGTAGATCTTGCTGAAAGGGAATTACAAAGACTGCACTGCATTGTCAAATCACCTATTTATAATCTGAACATTGATATTGTTTACTTGCATATATCTTAGCTTCTTGGTTCATTGCATATCTCATGTTTGGACATACATCCTTTCTTGTCCTGGGATCTTGAGATTTCATAGAAGAAAACACTGCAGAAATCATTCCTGAGCACTTTGGTTGTTATTTATTTATTTAAATTAATGTAACTTCCCAGTCCTTCCCAAAATGGATATAGATTAAAAGAAAAACAAAGATATGAGCTTGGATTTAGGTTTATTGTGTTTCTCCTCTTTCAAGGATTGTCCAAATCATGGCTTCAAAGTGGGCGCCAAACTGGAAGCTGTTGACCTGATGGAGCCAAGGCTCATCTGTGTGGCCACAGTAAATCAGGTGGTCCATCGACTCCTAAGAATCCACTTCGATGGCTGGGATAGCGAATATGACCAGTGGGTGGACTGTGAGTCTCCAGATATCTATCCTGTGGGTTGGTGTGAACTGATAGGCTATCAGCTGCAACCACCAGTGGTTCCAGGTAAGAGAATCTGACTTCACATGTTTTTGATGGCCAGCTGACCTGCGTTTATTCTTCCCCCCCCCCAATATTTGTGAGAAAAGTCTTCCACTTCACCCATGTTCTTATTGTACAGATAACCTTAGCAAGTTTGAAAACAGAAACCTAGCAGGCGATAATGAGGAACTCTAGGTGAAATAAAATCCCTTTGGAGTTCCTTGGGTTCTCTGGCAATTGCAGTTTAGCTCCTTGTATTGTGGTCTTGTCTTCCCTGCCATATTTCCCTTAAAAGAGGAGTATGTTTTTGTTTTACTTTCAAGTGTTTCTTTCTGTGGTCAGCAGAGGTCAGTGCTGCTGAGTTTTAGTTTCTGAAATAACTCTTTGCCACTGCTTACCTGGATGCCATTTTCCTTAGATGGTTCACTTTCTAGAATAAATTACTCAATGAAGCCCACTATATGGTGCAGTATTTGGAATGCTGAACATCTTTAGACTGGTTCTTTGTATTTAAATATAAATAAAGTCTCTAGCCATCAAGTTTGTGAGAATACCTGTTTGAAAGGCATAGACAATACTGTAACTGCATCCTGTCTCTTGGTATGAACTTGGTATGAACCTGGAAGCATAGAATGGCAAATGGCCATTTATTCCATCTGTTACCATAAGACATTTCACTTATTTGGTCCAGATGACATTTTCCCTTTTCATTGTATTCCTCTCTCTGCATACTACCTTGCTCTGAAGCAAAATATTGATGTGGGGAATTGCTATAGGAGGCCACAACATAATTTATACTAAGTAAGTAAACACAGCATTAAGGGAGGGATAGAGAGGACCATTGTCCCTGTCCTTCCCTTGAGAGTTGCTTTTTATGCAAGATATTTCAAACGTCCTACATTTGGGAACTTAGAATGTTTATCTGAAATGTCACATTGCACTGGCCCAGATCTTCTTATCTAGTTATGCAAGCATCAGGGACATCATCAGTTGCACACTAAGTCATACAACTCAGTGTGTGACTGTCCATGTTTACAGTGATTTCTTAACTTGGGGCAATTTGCTCCCAAAAGTTGCACTATTTGCATAGCTACATGAGAGGATTTTGACACATGTCTTCATAGTGTCTGTATAGAATCTGAACAGAAACTCTTTTGTTGGTACCAGAGCCCGTGTCACCTCTCCCAACCAAGGAAGTACCAAAGAAAAAGCGGAAGCCATACAGAAAGAAAAGTAAGTCACAGTTTGACCATTCCCCCCCCCCAATGATGTCTCTTTATTTCACCTTAAGAAGCCAAGATTTGACAGTTTTTTTCACATGACGACAATTTCACTGTACAGCGATTTTGACAGAATGGATTATCGTCGTCATGCGGGGCACCACTGTATAAGATAACCATCCATTTTTAGTCTAATGACTTTAGGAAAAAGTAGTATCTTATAGAAGGAAAATATGGTAATTTTTTCTTGTTTCTTGTAAAAGAATCAGGATTCTGGGTTAGATGGACCACCTTAGGTCAATGGGTTGATTTTGCAAAATATTTTAAATAGGCATTTACCACCTGCATCACGCTTGCTGCCTCAGCAAGAACCAGGAACATGTTCTTTTTTAAACGGCTTGGAAGGTAAATAGACTTCTTTCTTTTATTTTCTTCTTCTTTCTTAATACAAAGGAAAAAAGGTGACCACTAAATCCCGTTCGGTCAAGCAACCAATGAAGAAAACAAGTGCATCAAAAGCAAAGGAGGAAATAAAAGCTGCCCCTAAAATACCAGCTTCCAAAGCAGCAGGAGATACACACCCAGCAAGCAAGCCTTCATCAAAACCAGCTTCTGATGAAAGTAAGGCAAAACTATAACTTATTTATGCCTCTTCTCCCTTCTCAATTCCTTTCTTCATATGTGGGGCAGGAGAAAGATGGTAGGAAAACATCTGTTTATATATGCTTGCTCACTAATTGCCCCATGTTTCCTGTGGATGGGGAAATTGTGCAATTAAGATGAATTCCAGAGATGTTAGAGGCTTCCTGTGCTTGGACTGGAATAGATTGCTAGAAGCAGTGATCAAGGTGTCCAGAATTTTAAGTCCTCCATTATGAATGAATGGTATAAATGAAATAAATGTCTTTCCTTTTCACAGTGCAATGATAATTGATGATGACCGTATGCCTGTACGTCAATCCTGACTCGCTGTGATCCTTTCCAGAATTATCTATAGAGAGAGTACTCAGGAGCGATTTACCATTCCCTTCTTCTGGAGGCATCCTGGGACTGTGCAGCTTGCCCAGGGCCACACATTTTTATTTTTGTTTTCTTTCTGTGAGCCTCCATAAATCTTACAAATTAATTGGGGTACAGTAATCTGCTAGTGTTTTGATTTGTATGCTTTTGTTTAGAATAGTTTTTTGTTTTAGCATACAAAATTAACTAGAACTAAAGAGAAACAGCCTAAATAAAACCAAATTATGCAGATTACCACCACCAAATGCTGACTGTAATTTGCATAATTTTGATTGTAGTTTGTATGGACTGGGACTTATACAGTCATTTTTTCTAAGCAGAGATAGTGGAGAGACTGGACACATTTGTAATGTGGATTATAAATAAAAAGTGCCTGTTTGATTCATAACTATCCAAATAACAGTGTCATTTATCTAGGCATGTAGGTGACATGCATTAGCATATACAGTGGTGCCTCGCTTAACGAGTGCACCGTATAGCGATGTTTCCGTATAGCGATCCCTTTTTCGGGATCGCTATACAGAAACATGCCCGATCTTCGCAATGGGGAAAACCCGCATTGCAAAGATCGGGTATTGCGGCGGCCATTTTGGAGCTGCCGAACAGCTGTTCGGCGGCTCCAAAATGGCCGCCAGAAACCCAGAAATGGCTGCCGGCAGCCGTTTTCAAGCCCTGCCCTCGCTTAGCGAGGGCGCGAAAATGGCTGCCGGCAAGGGGAATCCTCGCTGAACGGGTAAGTAAAAAAGGTATTGGAACGCATTAAACTAAGTTTAATGTGTTTCAATACATTTTCCCTACCCGTTTAGCGACGATTCCGCATAGCGAAGATTAATCCGGAACGGATTAACCTCGCTATGCGGGGCACCACTGTATTCAGTTTTCAAGGTAAAGGTAAAGGTTCCCCTTGACATTTAGTCCAGTTGTGTCTGACTCTAGGGGGCGGTGCTCATCCCCATTTCCAAGCCATAGAGCCAACGTTTGTCTGAAGACAATTTCTGTGGTCACGTGGCCAACATGAGTAGACACGGACCACCATTACCTTCCCACTATGGTGGTACCTATTTATCTACTTGCATTTTTACATGCTTTCGAACTGCTAGGTTGGCAGGAGCTGGGACAAGTGACAGGAGCTCATTCCGTCACGTGGATTTGATCTTACAATTGCTGGTCTTCCAACCTTGCAGCACAAAGGCTTCTGCAGTTTAACCCACAGCGCCACCACGTCCATCTTCAATTTTCAAACCAATCTATAATTTGTAGATTCTGTCTAAGTCATGAAGAGTTCCAGAACAGTGTAGGGCTTACACCTACACCTTGATTTCCAAAGCACTAAAGAGAAACCAATAGGGGTTTTATTTTGTTTCATTTTTTTACTGCATCAAGTTTTCATTAAGGTGAAACTTGGTGGCCAGAATCCTACTGAGTGTTTATACTGGCACAGTGCTAGTGGCATAAATCTTGGCAGTGAATTGTTGAATTGGTTGTTGTGGGTTTTTCGGGCTCTTTGGCCGTGTTCTGAAGGTTGTTCTTCCTAACGTTTCGCCAGTCTCTGGGGCCGGCATCTTCAGAAGACAGCAAATTGTGCTGTCCTCTGAAGATGCCGGCCACAGAGACTGGCGAAACATTAGGAAGAACAACCTCCAGAACACGGCCAAAGAGCCCGAAAAACCCACAACAACCATTAGATCCCGGCCGTGAAAGCCTTCGCGAATTGTTGGAATTGTTGAAACTTATGAAGTTAGTATAGACATTTGCTGTTATGAAGCAGTCACATAATTCAGTACGCAGTGGTGAATGCCTATGATAATTTGTTAGCTTACAACAGTTCATTGCTGAAATTTATGCCAATTCTGTTATGCAGCAATTTTGGCCAGTATTTAAGAACTACGTACGGATCTGGCATTAGTGCCAATGTCCTAAGTAACTGCAGTCACATAGTTCCTAAGTATCTTGCTCTACAGATATTGATACTTGATCTTCTCTGGAGTGTTTGAAGGCCCTGAAGGCATTTTATCCCTAACATTTTACTACTGTGTGCTTTATTTAGAGCTTGGAAATTTTACTTTTTTGGAGCACTACTCCCAGAATCCCTGAGCTAGCACGGTCAGTCTGAAAAAGAAAATCTTTACCATGCATCCTGTGATGTGAATTTCTGTTTCCTAGCAGTTGTTGTGCAAGTGAAAGAAGAGACTCTTGATGGCTTTGCACTGGAATTGGGAGCCTCACAGCTGCCAGTACCGATCGGCTGCTTAAAAGATGAAAACACGGAACTGGAAGCCCCAAGGAGCCCTGTGGGGACTGGCTGCCTAAAAAGTGAAGACATGGAAACGGAAGCCCCTACCAGCCCTGTATTGATTAGTTGCTTAAAAGATGAAGATGTTGACTAGAGCTTCAGGCGGAAAGGAGACACAAGAGTCTTTCACAGTAGTTCTCAAGGGCAGGATTGGACTCCCTGATCTCTTGGTGGCCAGGGAGACGTCATGTGTTGGCCCATTCTAATAATCTGGGGCCATATTTCTATCTCCCCTGGAACTTCATGGGCTACACTTCCTTCCACATTCCCGGTTGTCCCCAAAGTGACAGCTTGTGTCTTCAGAAACTTTGGGAGTATATTTTGCCATTTAAAGGTAGTCCCCACCAGGCCTGTTTAAAGCTGGAAGAAAAGATTTTCAGTAAGTGAACACCCTAGAACAGGATTGGCAGGAAGTGGTACCCTGTTTAAATAACGAATCGCGCCCACCCTCAAGATCCTGGTGATGCAAAGTTGTATTTGGAGGTCAGTCTTTTTTCAGGATCAAGTGGGATTAGTGTTTGGTGGGGGGGGGGCTTGCATGCAATGTCCCTTCACAAGCTGCGCTTTCCTCAGCTCCGGGTTACATGTTTCAAAGCTATCATTCTTTCATAGAAGATTCTTCCCTCTCCCCAACATTAAGAGAAAACTGATTCCGTCAATTTATTCTGTACTTTTTATAGCAAATGTTCTGCGTCAAGAAAGGCTTAGAGTTCCTTTCTCATTGGGCTCACAAGAACTGAGTATGAACCCCTTGCTTAAGAACTCTGTGGGAAGGGGAGAGGCCATTTCTGACTTTCATCAGTCAAGTCTGCGCTTTAGCCCTGTGTAGTCATTCTGAAATCCAAAACCATCTATGCAGTTACAGAGGAGACAAGCTCCATAACATTCTTTATCACTTTACTCAAAAGCCTGAAGAGGAGACCTGTCTGTAGCCTCTACCCATGAGCAAGAACCTTGGGAAATCTGGCTTCTTGCTCATGCGTAGAACTTAAGCAGCAGCAAGGCCCTTCTCTTGAAACCTGTTCTGCCTATGTGAGCAAAGTGGCAAGGGACAGGGCTGCTATTTGAAATTGTATTATTAAAAGCTTTTAATTTTTTTTTTTTTGCTTGTTTGTTTAATACAAGAAGTGAAAGACTGTGAATTTTTATATTAAAATAAATTTAAAATACAGTACTACTCAAGGCCATGTGTCTGCAGTGGAAGTTTTCCTGTCGTAAAACGAAGCCCACTAGTCATGTTTTTTCCTTCCAATATTTTGCTGCTTAAAAACCACCTGAGAGGAAATTCCACAACTTCCCTGAGCAAATCGTTCCATTGTCTATTCATTCTTGCAATGAGAAGGCACTTCCTGATAAGAGGTTTCCAGCTGCTATCTTAAACAATGTACAGTATACTGTAAAATTAAGTCCCATTTTCAAGCAAAGCAAAGCATTTTTGAGGAAGCATATTTCAGACATGACTGTAAATCTCTTGTGTCACAGCTTGCATCCATTTCTATCTGTATTTTCCCTCTTAATTGCAATTTTCTTGTTGTTGGAAAATTCCTGTCATGCAACTTTCCCATTTCCCCCAAGTTCAGCAATTACACCATATTAAACTTCTCTCACTCCATATTTTACAAAGTGGGGGTTGTTTTAAAAACAGAATAATGACTAAAGCTTCTAGTTGCAGAAACAGTGCGAGATCTGGCAAGAGGCACAAGATTTGGCAGTCTTTAGGATCGAAACTTTTTAAAAAGCAAACTTTAATCTTTCTGAAGAGCTTGGACATTTGTGAAATATATCCAGTTAAATCTCAGAAAGCTGGCAAGCTCCTTGCACTGTGTCTTAATTAGCAGAATAAGTTATGCAGAATCTACATTTACATGGTTTGAACTGCTCAGAATATAGTAATGTGAAGTACACATGTTGTATTTTAATTTTTGAGCACAGCTCTACTGGCCATCTTTTCCAGCCTTTGGGTAAAATCAAATCAGCGTTCTCCCTTTGCCAATGCATGTAGTTACTAGTATGGATTTATAGTATGTAAATAATAATCTCATAACTACAGAGCTAGAAGGGACCCTATGGATCATTGAGTCCAGTCCCCATCAAAAAGACACTGAGGGGAATTGAACTCCCAATCTCTTTAGCTCCACAGCTAAATACCTAAACTACTGAGCTATCCAGATGTGAACCACTGACATAACTGAGAGCAAATTTCCTTCAGCATCATTGCTTTCCTTTCTTCACAGCTTTGTTCTTCTTGTTTCCTCTGAGTTGCACATTCCCTGCACGTTGCCTCTTACTGGAACTTCTTCGAGTCTTGGTCTTGCTTTCAGCTGAGCTAGTTCGCTTGGCCTTTTTAATACTCCAGCCTGGGCAATTTTGGAAGATAGTTACCAGCTTCACCTTTTGGCCACGTACATCTGCTGGGGTATCACAGGTGGCTCCTACTCTCAGATTCAGCTTGTCAAGCCATCTGGGGTAGGAGAAAAAAGCAAAAGGAGATAAATTTGAAGCCACCTGATCAACAATATCACCTGACCTCACATACATTCACAATCACTCACCTAGCATGTATTTTCATACTTTTCTACAGGTGTATTTATTTTGGAGGTTAAAGAATGTTCAGATATGTGCAGAGGAGAAGAGGATGAGATATTTGTACAGTGTCATCGAAGCTACTAACATGAATCTGACCAAACTCCGGGAGGCAGTGGAAGACAGGAGGGCCTGCATGCTCTGGTCCATGGGGTTACGAAGAGTTGGACACAACTAAACTATTAAACAACAACAATTAGTTAACTGGGCTTTGTATTGGTGCCATTGATCCTAAGTAGAGATGGGCATGAATCACCACTTCAGCAGTTTGTACCAGTTCTTTTAGTGGCCAAATAAGTGTTTGGTGCTTCACAGTCCCTCCTCCAGCTGGCGCCCTGGCTTCCTTGGCCCACCTCCTCCAGGCGCTACCTCTTGGTAAGTGCCCACAAGAGGCTGGGCTGCAAAGCACCAAACACCTGTTCAGCCCCTAAACGAACCAGCATGGACCACCAAACCATCTCTAATCCTAAGTGATACACTCCAGAATATTTTACACGGTCACAGAGGGAAGGATGACAGGGCTCTAAGAAGATCACACACAGCTATTACTTGGGGCACAAGGTCTTCCTGACAAGGATCTACCTGTCTGGTGCTTATACAAAATGCCAAGAACATTGATGGCTTGCTCTATATGTATTGTATCTAACCACATAACTAGAATCTGTACAATTATGTGACTAAACTAGAACAATGCTGATAACCACTTTGCTGAGATAGCTTACTGGTAAATTTGTCAGTGCACAATGATCCAGTTAGCTTAATTTATTTTAGGTTTGTTTTGTAATCCTATTATGTCCTGCCTTTCCTTCAGGGAACTCAAGGTAGCAGAGATGGTCATCCCAACATTTTATGAGGTAGATTAAACTAAGAGTAATTTGGTCCAATGTTGCCTACTGAATTTCCTAGATAAGGACTTGTGCTTCTATCACCCAAATTCTAATCTGGCGCTGTGTTATTCCACAACTGGCCCTTCCCTCCCCCTCCCCCCCCGGCTGTATAACAAACTCTTAGACAGTTGTGTGAACTAGTGGCTCACTTGCGTAGTGGGAGGAGTTGACAGTCACAGTGGAAAGGTACATCACTCAAGTTGATTGCCTCCAGAGCTGTGAAGTTATGTAAGTCAGGAACACGGTGCATTTTGTTTTTCTCCAGGTAGAAGCTTTTTACTCTTGGGCCCAAGCCAGTGAAGGCACCAGAGGAAATCTGCAAACAAAGATGATATTGAAAATGGGACATTCAAGGACCACAGCAGTGGATTTCAAAGTGGCATCTCTCTTCTAGCAGTTATCTAAAACTTCATCTCATGCTGACCCACTGGATGTCAAACATCATCTGATCACAAACTGTACTTATTCAGGCATTAGATGCTCAAGACCATTCAGATTTACTGTGTTGTGTAATGCAAACAAGACTTTATTTTGGGAGCAGGAAAAGAGTTGCTTTAGCAGCATTTTTCAGCTTTGGCCTGTAGAATGATGCAACAAAAATTAGTTCTAGAAACTAGTTTTGTCCATCTGTGGATAATTTATTTAATATAAAATGATTAGCACTGCACCATCGTCCAATTCCTTTGAAAATCATTAACTTTAATTCGATGGAAAGCAGTCATCATCACAGAATTCAATTTGTACATTATGGCACTATTGTGAATGCAAGATGTTTTTAGGATACATTTGAATCAAAGCATGGGAATTGAGCAACTCTATATGTTAAACTTCAACTGCCAGCATTCTTTGCATTGGCCATGCTGGCTCTGGGTGTGGCAGTCCAACCACATCTGGAGGAACACATTTTGTCCATTCCTGTTCTGATGTTCCCCAGCTCTGTTCTAGCAGCAGATACACGTTTTTAGAAACATAGCAGCAAAGGAAATAAATGTTCAGGTTCCAACGTTCCTGCCACAACTTACCTGTTCTAGGCCCATGTTATCTAGGTAGAGATGCTGTAGAGATCTTGCCACTGGAAAAAAGGCACCATCTCCAATGTACTTGATGGGATTCTTGGACAACTTCAGTTCACTAAGTATGGGGAGCCCACGGAGGGCCTTGGTGGGCACTTCCTGCAAAGAATTCTCATCGAGATGCAACTTCTCCAGCATCTTGGCATGACTCAAAGCTTTGGAAGATACCTCTGCCACACAGTTTCCAGTAAGGTAGAGCCAACGTAGCTTCTCCATACCAGCCATTGCATTTTCTGACAGCTGATGTATGGAGTTGTGTTGCAAGTGGAGGGCAAGGAGATTGGGCAAAAGCCTGAAGGCCCCTTTGGGCATTTGGGTGAACCCGTTGTGGTCCAGGTAGAGATAAGTGAGCTGGGTAAGGCCGTTGAAAACAGCAGCATTTAAGGAAGAGATGTTATTGTTAGAGAGGTAAAGATAGACAAGATGTTTCAGATCCTGGAAGGCACCAGGTTGCAGGGTAGCAATTTTGCAGTTCTGCAGGTGAAGGGACGTCAAGTTTTTCAAGTCAGGAAAGGAGCCTTTTGGTATGGAGTGGAACTCATTATGGCGCAAGTCCAGCAGTTGGGTGTTGCTTGGGAATCCTTTGGGAATACTCTGGAGTTTTTTGTGGCCACAATTTGCATGCTGGGAATCAAGTGAGCAAGTACATCCTTTGGGACACTTCACAGCATCCACCTCTGAGCCCCTGGGGATGGTGGCCACGCTGGGCAGCAGCTTCTCTTCCAAAGCATGATCTCTACACTTCATGTCTGTTGTCCTCAGAGACTCCAGATGTTCTCCCCTAAACAAAACAGGGCCAGCACACTCGACGTCCGCATGTATTCTTTTTTTTGCAGCCCACTCTTTGAAGGGGCGCATGTAGCAAGTGCAAAGCACTGGGTTCCCTGTTAAGTTGATCTTTCTGAGATGGGTCATTTCTGTCAGAGGCTGCAGCACAAGCAGCTGGTTGTTGTGCAGGTCAAGGGTATGCAGGAGGGGGCTCTTGACAAAAGCTCTGTGTGAAACATCTTGAAGGGCCATATTGTCCAGGGACAGCTGTTTCAGGGATGCCATCTCAATGGCCTCCTCACCAATATAGCTGATGGGATTGTGTCCTACATCCAGGCGGCTTGTTCCTGACAGCCTGGACAGTGCCTCCGTGGGAAGGTACTGCAGTTCATTGTGATCCAGGCTCAGCCTTCGAAGGCTTGGAAGTCCACCAAATGCTTCGTCGGCAAGCACATTGAGTGAATTATGGGACAAACTGATCCACTTGGTCAACTGCAACCCCTGGAAGACCATATCTGGTAAATAAACCAGAGAGTTCCTGGCCAGGTTAAGAAAGCTAAGGAAGCCCAGCTGTCCAAAAGCCCCTGGCATTATCTCCTCAATGTGATTATTTTCTAGCAGAAGTTGCTGGAGAGATGACAGGCCATCAAAGGACTCTTGGTAGATTATTACTATATTGTTGGAAGCCAAATTGAGATAGACCAGCCGTCCTAATCCTCTGAAAGCCCCTTCCTCAATTCTTTCCACCTTGCATCTCTGAAGGTTCAAGTGGGTGAGATACGGAATAGGGAGGAATGTTCCTGCAGCAATTGTCTTGATTACATTACCCCGGAGGTCCAATCTTTGGGTCAGCTGTAAATTACACAGGAAGAACAACAGGTACATTCCCAGTTAATTATCATGGTCACTGTAGACAAGAACAATAGTGCCTTTGGCTGAAATGCCCCATTCTAATTTCACATTGTGTCAGATACGAATCTGCTGGTCTCTGTTAAAATGATTACATACTGTATTTGGAATAAAGGAATAGATTAATCCACACCTGTATCTTTTTGAACTTGTAGCAGAACAGACAATTTATTGGAGAACTGCAAATAGGGGAAAGTTTGGAGTCTTCACTCAATGAAGAAAGTAAATCACGTGCAGATATATTAACATGATATCAAATGGGAAAGTAGACAATATTATACTTAAAATGTTGCTATATCATGGATCCCCTTCACGGATTGCTGCCTTGTTGTGGCAAAGGGGCTTGAGTAATTCAGAGAAGCTATGGGCTATGCCATGCAGGGACACCCAAGATGGACAGGTCATAGTGGAGAGTTCTGACGAAATGCGATCCACTTGGAGAAGGAACTGGCAAGCCACTCCAGTATCTTTGCCAAAAAAACTCCATGGACAGAAACAAAAAGCTAAAATATATGGTGCTGGAAGATGAGCCCTCAGGTCAGAAGGCGTCCAACATGCTACTGAGGAAGAGTGTAGGACAAGTACAAGTAGCTCCAGAGCTAATGAAGTGGTTGGGTCTGTGTGGGTGGCAAGTACCTACACAAAAACTCCAACCACCACCCACGGCAAAAAAGAGGCCTAATCAAAACACTGGTAGACTGTGCAAATTGGAACTGTGAAGCTCAGTTTCTCAACACTGAACTCAACCACCTGAATTGGGCCCTACAGGCAAATGGCTACTCCAAAAATGAAATCACAAGAGCCATCAAACCAAGAAAACAACACCGAACTGAAGAAGAAAAACAGCCACCCACAAACAAAGTATTTCTGCCATACATCAAAGGGGTGACAGACCGTATGGGGAAACCTCTGGAAAAACACAACTTACAAACAGTGTTCAAGCCCACCACAAAAATACAACAAATGTTACGGTCAGCAAAGGACAGAAGGGACCCCCTCACCACTGCAGGAGCATACCGGATACCTTGCAGTTGTGGCCAGGTATACATTGGAACCACAAAACGAAGCATCCACACCAGAATCAAAGAACATGAGAGACACTGCAGACTAAAACAACCAGAAAAATCTGCAGTAGCTGAACATGCCCTAAAACAAACTGGACATGAAATTTTATTTCAAAATACTGAAATACTGGACAACACCAGCAATCATTACGTCAGACTGCACAGGGAAGCCATTGAAATCCACAAGCATCAACAAAACTTCAACCGGAAGGAGGAAAGTATGAAGCTCAACAAAACCTGGCTCCCAGCTCTCAAAAACACAGAGTGCAAAAGGTCAACGAACTCCACCCAACCACAAGGTCAGGGGATTACTACACACAAAAGACCAGCTAATGACACCCATCAACCACAGGGACAGATAATCTCCCCTCCTTATCAAAACAATACACCCACAACAAAACACAACCATCTGCTGATTAGGACAATAGCCTATCTCACAAACTAGCTTTCTCACAGCCATAAATACTCCACTCTCAAGCCTAGCCAGAGCACAGTTTGCTGTCCTCTGAAGATGCCGGCCACAGAGACTGGCGAAACGTTAGGAAGAACCACCTTCAGAACACGGCCAAGAAGCCCGAAAAACCCACAACAACCATGACAACATAATAGGGAAGTCATACAATCTCTATCAACTATTTAGAAAAGAAGTTATAGGATCTTTTGTATACTCATATTTAAAAAACCTTAGTAAAGGAGTACTTTTTCAGACACCTGAAATCATGTTCTGTGATTTTTGAGGGGAAAGGCCCTAACAAAAAATAAAGAAAAAATAAGCTTGGAGCAGCAAGTTGGGTTCTTGGATCTCTGAAGACAGATCTTAGACTGTTTTTCATGCCATATTTAAGATTATTTTCTCGTGTTTTAATTTGTAGGAGGTCTACTATGAGGTTATGTCTACCTGACAAATGACTCCAGCCAGACTGAACAAGAGAACTTTATCAAATTGGCTCAATTGTTGGATATGGGCATCTGCTTGTGCCCATTGTTAGTGGAGCTGGCATGTGGTTCATAGGTATTGTGCACAGGTCTTATATATAAACAGAGCTAATGAAAAGAACTAATGATATTGGAGACCTTTTTGTCTTGCTTCATAATTTACTTATTGCCTTGATGTAAGAAGATCTTGTTTTGAACCTGTTTGTCAATGCTAAAATGGTTTTCGCCTGGTACTAGAAAGCTCTAATTATTCCAGCAATCAAAGTCTTTATCTGATTAAATCCTAAAAGAAATAAAAAGAAGGATAAACCAATACTCCTCATAGGAGAGATGAGTTAACAGCAGCACCAGTTTTTATTCAGACCTCTTGTGGGTTTGCTTGACTTTGCAAATCCGGGTGGAGGATATGTGATCGCCTGGATGTTATTGCTCTGCAAGTTCCATCAGGCAAAGGAATTAATTTTAAAATATGATGGGAGTTGTAGCCCGAAAACCTCCTGATGGCCACACATTTCTATCTTAAAGAAAGTGAAAGTGTAGGATAGTACCAATTGAAGCCTAAAGTAGCAACAGGTTTTGCAATATGGTTTCTGGGTTAAGAGAGAGTTAAAAACCTCATGGGTAGATCCTAATTAGGGATGTGCATTGGACCTCTAAACCAACCTTTGCCTGCCTAACAGAGCCTATAGACTGGTTCCTGCCCTGTACCAGGTTTGGAGACACTCCAGCCCCATCCTTGCCCAAGACCATGCTGGCATTAGTGTGTTTCCAGATTTCTAGGAGAAAAAAACATTTCCGCACATGGAGAAAAGCAAACCCACGTTTCTTGGGGGAAGAGTTACACAGCACCATCAGAATTCTTCCTGACAGGTGAGAATGCTAGACTCCTAGAATACTAAAGTACACCACTGAAATCCCATACAGGTGTGTCAGCATTCATCTGCATACACACACCTACTCATTTCTATCTATTTCTGTAACTGGTTAAACTTCAGAAACAAGGTGAGGAGGAGGAAGAAGTCCCAGACAATATGCTACTCCAACAGAGATCCCTAAATTTGTACTACAGCTTTTTTTAAAATCAATGTGCAGTTGCTGTAGTCCAATGACCTAATTTAAGAGACACCCCCCCCCAAGTACTAAGAGGGTGTAAGTAACAGAATTAAGCTGTCCATCTCCTCTCCTTTTTGCCTTCACCCGAAACACACCTGATAGCCTCACCTGGTGCTGATGATCTACCTCATTGCTTCGGCTGGACTGACCTGAGGGATGGTAACAGGCACCTCTGTGAGGTTTTTGTTCAGGCACATGACTTGATACTTGATGCTATCACAGATGCAGATTTGTGGGCAGCGTTCAGCGACCAGCCTGCCAGCGAGCAGAGCGGACACCAGGAAAAGGCTCGCAGGGCCCCGCATCTTGCGAAGTAGCTGAGTGGGGGGGAAAAGAATAATAATATTAAGTCTTTGGACTGGATTCATATTACTGCTGCTCACGGCCGCCCCTGTTACTACCCAAATGGAAGTTACTGTCCCTGGAGGCAGATGCCAAGGGCAGCTATACCGGCAGGCTATCGGGCACTACCTGCTCCAGCAGCATTATTGAGACTTCTTGCACCACCTTACACCACAGTCTTACACCCAGGATACTGACATTAATGGAAAAAGTGAACAAAACTAGTGGTCCCCAACAGGGAGCTGAAAAGGTGTGGCCAGGCAAAGTTAAGGGAGAGTCTGGTTAGTGATTGCCCATATATCATGTAGTCACCCTAAAAAAGGAGCAAATCAGCCGACCTGAAAGAGAACCAAACTGGGAGATATCACCATCTGATCACGCCATGAATGTAGATCAATAAAGTTTGGAAGGTTAATTTCCTAAGGAAGCCACTTCTGGGTGTTTCTCCCACACGTTTTTGTTTGCATTCTTCTTTGTAATTTTTTGTAAACTTCCCGTAAACAACAGTTCAAGGCCCTTTCCGTCTTATAGATGCACTGTTTAACCTCTATATGGACGTGTATAATCGCATGGCTTCTTGGTTTTTTCTTTTCAAACCTCAGCTCTTTCTTTGGTTCATCAAGGAAATTCTGCACAATCTACCATAGTGTTCAGTCTTAAAATATATGGAGATACTTCAGTTTTTCAGGATACACCGTCTCCTTCCTCATGGTGTAGATTCCTGAACAAAAAACTACAAAGACAGATTCCACTGACAAACTGGCAATTAAGAATTAATATAAAGGCTTGTTTCTATCTCCTGTGGCTTGAAGAGAGAGTCAACCAGTATGATAGTGCAAAAATGCCTGTTTACCACCTAACTGCTGTTTGTTAATGACTGAAGAAAGTGTATGCCAAATAAAACTTGTTAGTCTTCAACATGCTGGAAGATTCTCTCTTATTTGAGCAAAGAAAATGTTTGTGTTTTCAAAATGTCATAGGACATTTATACTTTTTTTTAACATGCAGTAAGTAAAATCTCAGGCTTCTGCAACTGTGCTTGTCTCGTACAGCTCATCTTGAGGCCAGCACTTAAAGGAGAGAAGCAAAGACTCTTTATTTACCTGCTGATTCTCCCCTACAACCTTTTAGATCCCAGCCATTTTCACCTGTCCTTCCTCACAGCTAGGATACAATATTCCCCACTGAAAGGGCCTGAGGGATGATGGAAGAATTGTTAGATGAAGAGAATATTAAGCCAATTGATCTGCCATGTAGATATTATTCCCCTCCCTCGCCCCATTCATGTAATTAAACTGCAGTACTGCAGTCAAATCTCTACTCACAACCTAAGTTCTTTCCTGACAGATTCAGGTATCTGGCTCAAGGCTGACTCAGTTTTCCATCCTTCCAAGGTCAGTAAAACAAGTACCTAGCCTGCTGGGGCACAAAGTATTGCTTGCATAATTATGTTTTAAACTGCCCAGAGAGTGCTCTAGCACTATGGGGCAATATATATGTAAAACAAAACAACAACCATTTGGAAACAGAAGAAAACAGATCAAAGAAGGCTGAGTCTACACATTATGGTAGAAGAATGAAAGTGTTCCGTGACTAAGCTGCTTGTTTGAAATATCCTGCAAATCACAGTCTCCTTTTGTTAATGTTCAGTAGTCACCACAAAAGCACTGCAGGCAGCTCAGTATTTAATAGGTAAAGCAATTAAATGTTTGGATTGGAAAACAAAAATAAAATAAATAGCATATTCTTCTGTTGTACTTATTTAATAATAGCCAAACAAATGAACCTCCGTAGTTGGTGAGTATGGTGAAAGGAAAGATTTTTGCTTAAAAGAAAAACAACCACCCTGCATGGATTTCCTTATCATCGTTGTCATCAGAAAGGATGATATGGGACCTGCAAAAAAATGTTGCAGTGCACAATGCATGTTCCAGCTGATCAATCACAACTCCTCTAGGATGTTTCATTTATTCTTCCCCACCCTAATTTTCTCTCCCCCTTCAACTATCTGAATACTTTACTGTTGTTTTGACCGCTTTGGTCACTCAACTTCCAGCAGATTAAAGCGTAAGTACAAATCACAATATATGCATGAACACAAGTAATGCCATTTAAAAAGGCATTGTTCAATATTCTTGTCCCACTGAGCATACAGAATCAATTGAGGGTATTTTCTGTACTGACTGGATAGCTCAATGGTTTAGATTCTATTCCTCACTGGGCCTCCTACAAGTAAAGCCAGCCTGTGGGGCTTTGGGCAAGCTGCACAGTCCCAGGACGCCCCCAAAAGAAGAGACTGGTAAACCACAGCTGAGTAATCTCCACCTGGAAAACCCTGAAAAGGATTACGTAAACCAAAATTTACCTGATGGCTTGTTGTTGTTATTGTTATTTTCTCTACTCATACAAGCCATTGGATCCTGTCTAGTTTGTTCATACCTCTCTCTTCTTCTTCAAAGATGCTGCAGCTTTGGCCATGTTTAGACAATGAGGCAACAGACAGGACACAGTATAAATAAAGTACGTAATCAAAATATAATATTGAAATTTGATTTTAAAACAGATTAGTATTCTTTCAAAATGGACCTTACTACATCTGAGAACAGGTCTTGTTCCCACCTACAAACTTAATCAATCACAATCTGTTTCTGGCAAGTAAAAGCAAACATCTGAAATTATGATCATGGAAATGGTTTGTATTTTGTATGAATCAAAATTGATTAAAATCATCTGGTTCTGAGAAACTGTAAAGTATTTGTTCTGCTTTAATCTTGCTGTTTCCTCCTTCTTATGCGATCTTCCCCCATTTTGCCTTTTTAGATGGCATTACAAAAATAAATATGAAGACTTTGTTTCTTAAAAAGGGATTCAACATACCTTAGGGAGGCCCCTCAGCTAGAGAAAAGAGACCAGCAGGGGACTTGAGAAAAGAAGAGAAGGAAATGGAGAAAGCCAAAGCTGAGAAGGGGGCAGTCGCAGAAGGCAAGGCTCTTAGACTAACAAGAAAGGTAGACAAAATTGCAATGGAGAAAGAAACCCCTCATCAGGCGCCACTATCCTGAAACTTAGAAACATTTTGCAGACATATACTGCAAGCCTCCTCCAATTTAGAAACTTTTGCAGATAATTTTTTTAAAAAATATTCATAAGAGAGAAGAAAGCAGCGGCCATGAACCTTGCCTCCAAAATTGTCTCTCCATCCTTCCCTGATAGAGCACCGTTCGTAGTTCAACAAGGGAGCAGGGCTGGAAAATACAGTTTATTTGTGTATCCTGTTCCTGTCCTTCCTCCAAAGAGCTCAGAGTGGCTCCCATCACTGATATTCAGTGTATGGAGAAATAAGATAATACTTCCTCAAATCCAGAAGTTGGAAAAGTGGTTTTTTTTTTTTGGCTCAAAGTTCCCAGAATCCCCCAGCCAGCATGCTCAGTGGCCATACTGCATGGGGTTACTCTGGAGCTTTAGTTCTTTGTTTAACAGGTTCTGCCCAGATTATTGGGATTGAATTTGAGGCCCTGTGCTCTTGGCCTGGGGTTAAGTGTCAACAGCTTATTTCCTGATGAGTCACAGTTTTCTTCTGGCTGGTTTGTACCCAGACAGCTATATGGTACAGATGGACAAAGTGCCTTTTTAAAGGGGCTTTAGACTATACTTTTATGGGTGGTCTCAAAATGTCCCATTCACTGGAGTCTGCATCTGGATCTACGCGTCACTTTGTCCAATTTGAAACCCTCCCTTTGTGTCTGCCATCTCTGCTCTACCACAGAATATCACTTCTGGGGGGGGGGGGAACTGTTGTCATGACAATGCCTGCATACTGCCTTTTAATGACGAACAGTAGGCACTGTCAGTCTAGGAATACCAGAAGATTCCTGAACTTCCCCTGAAATATTTAAATTCTTTTATAGTAAATTACTCCCCCACTACTACATTCCTGCAAGGTGCTGACCTAAGTCCTAACAATGGATTTCACAACTTGAATTGCCAGTCCATTTAGCTCCTGTTTGTGTGACATGAAGCAATACCTAGTTAGGAATTGAGGACCTTAATTACTGCAGCCTAAATGCTTCCCGTCTCATGATAGCAAAAGGGCTTTACAGAAATTGTAACTTGCAAATGACAGCCTAGCCCAGAAAGAGGTGGATTTTACTTACCCTTTTCCCAAGAATGCCCCCTTCACTTACCTGGCTTCCTTCTCCCACTAGCACAATGACAGGGAATGCAAAATAAACCTTGAAGAAGTGAAGAAAACAGTGAAATAGACACTTTTCACCAAATAACCACCAGAATTATGAGAATTTTCCTGGTATGTGCCTGTGCAGCAGGCAGGAGGGAGCAGAATGAACTGACCTGTTGTTTAGCTGTGGCGTTCTCTCTCACACACATACAGTGAAAGTAACAGGTTTCTGGCAACTCACTTTAGAACTGAAACACTTTAAATCACTATCTTACCTAAACTGTACAAGCACCGCTGAACTTGCTAGACATTTCTTCTGAGAAGCTGTGTATGGAGTTGCACTGTTAGACCACCAGCTGCTAAAGAGAAATCAAGCAGCAACGAAAGAGTTTTTGTACATACATGGATGCTTTCCATGCAGCATTCCTGCTGGCAAGGGGTGGGGGAGGCAGAGTCATTCTAAAAGCACCTTTATTCACTCCGTTCTGGGTTCTTTCACAGAGCCATGTGGGTGTGCTTTTTAATTATTGCACAATGCTCATATCTAATTCTGTGCAGGGATTAATATGCCACCTTCCTCTTTATTTAACAGTATAAGATAATCACCTGTGTGTTTATCAATGGACTTCCTATAGGCAAGCCTACAAGCACAACATGAACACCACCCATGCTCCCCTGTGACTGCTCTTCAGAGGTGTAGTGCCTCTAGGGCAGGCATACATACCCTTTGTGACTAGTACTGTTGATAGCCCTGCCCTCCTTGAATTTACCTAATTGTCTTTTAAGACCACCCAGGATAGCGGCCATCACTGTGTCTTATGTTGGCAAGATCACCAGTTGACCAAAGCATCATATGAAAACATAACATAAATGTGTTGTTGAGCATGTCTGTCACAGGGATGGGAATAAAGAGTCAGGGAAGAGGGAAGAGAGGGACATAGAAAGAAAAAGGGGGGTAGAAGGAAACGGGGGGGAATGCTTCAACGTTATATTATTTTGGTTAGTATCAGTATTTACACAAGTGTGTACGTTTCTGTATTTTGGGCCATTTACTTTGTGAAGATAGCCTTTTCAAAGATTTGTCTGATGGCATGAAACATGTCTTCCTAGATTTAGTTTTCAAACGTGTGTAAGAAGCACCACAGTATGATTAATAAATATTTCAGATAATTTTTTTTCTGAAATATTCCCTTCTAGAAGAAGGGGATGGTAACTACTTCTGAGTATTCTCTACCTAGAACACCCTTGACAGGGTCACCATAAGTCAGAACTGACTTGATGCATGCAATTAATTAAATAAATGTGTTAGATAATTTTCTTTTCCGAGTGTAATTTTTATCACTGCATCTGCCTATGAGAAAATAAGTACATTAGAAGTCGGGAATATTTCACCAGAGTCAGGTAATTCTCTATCCACTATAGAATGGATGGTGGTAGTGTCCATTCTATACATCAGACCTGGGCAAAATGTGACCCTCCAGATGTTGCTGAACTGCAACTCCCAGCAATCCTAGCCCACACAGCCAATAGTGAGGAGTGTTGGGATTTGCAGTTCAGCAACATCTGGATGACCGCACTTTGCCCAGGTCTGCTATGCATGGTGGCTCTCCTCCCAGCCCACTCCCACTATTTTTAATGCCTACAGTTCTCAGGTGCCTTTTCTTTGAATGACAGAACATGAAGGATGCACTTAATTTCAGCAAATATTTTGTAAAATTTAAGAACACAAAGATCTCTCTGTCTCTCTCTCTCTCAAACACACACACTATTAGTACTTGTGCAGCTTGCTACTGCAGTGGGTGGAAAGGGAAATATTTGTCAAGAGCTGTTGATTCTTAGGTTAACATTAGATTCTTTGTAACATTAAAGCTGGGCTTGAGCTTTTCTTAAACTGGAGAAAGCAACAAGGAAATCCATATTAGAAGGCTGAATTGCGGCATGCAGTACTTTTTCCATTCAAGCTGTCAATGAGCCAACTTTCATAAGTAACTACAGTATTTATTTGCACACAGATGCACAAGAACCCAGGGAAGAAAATACAACACTAAATCTTGAAACAGTGTTGTGGAACCTTTGGTTCAGTCGAAAAGCAGATCAAGGAATAGGAATATAGCCTGTCCTGAATGGGATTACACTCCCATTTAAAAAACAGGTGTGCAGCTTGGGTGTGTTCCTGGATTCATCCCTGAGCCTGGATGCCCAGGTCTCAGTGGTGCCTAGGAGTGCATTTGCACAATTAAAACCAGCATGCCAGCTATGTCCATCTCTTGAGAGATCAGCTCTGGCCATTGTGGCACACGTCCTAATGACTTCCTGGCTGGATTACTGTAACATGCTCTATGTGGGGTTGCCAATGGAAAGTGTTGGGGACCTTCAGCAGGTCCAAAATGCAGCAGCCAAATTGCTGACTGGGACTGGTTACAGGGATCACATAACACACACACACACCTGTCAAAGTGCTAGTTTTAACTATGAAGTCCTAAATGGCCTGGGTCCAAACTATCTCAAAGATTTTATTTCCCATGATGAGCTGGATTGGGTCTTAAAATCATCAGCAGATACCTTTCTCTTAGTCCCACTATCTTCACAGCTGTGTTGGATGGGGACACAGCAGAGAGCCTTCTCTGCTATTGCTCACAGACTTTGGAATTCCCTCCAGCAGGAGGCCAGATTGGCCCCATCTTTGTTGTCCTTCTGCAAGCAGGCAAATATCTTTCTCTTCAGGCAAGCCCTCCCTCAGTAACCTGCGTGTGATTTTTAGAAAGTTACATGTCTAGCCTTTCTGATAAATCTTTATCTCTATATCTCAGCTTCATTTCTCCTATACTGTTTCCTCCTTTCTCTCAAGATCAGGTTTCCCTGTGCACCTTTCCAACCCACTCCTGAAGGTGGTGCAGCTCCTACTCCTCTCTGAAGTCTTATTTCTTTGTTAAATAAAACTTCAAGCAGGGATGAGAGATGGCTCACATTCAGCAGGGTGCACAGTCCTCTGAAAAATAAAAGCAAGTCTAACATACCAGTTTGCCTCCAGAAAACCATCTGTTGTGGCAATTCTGCGCTGCTCTTTCCGCAGGTATCACGACACAAATTGTACCTCTACACTGACTATAGAAACAACTCCAAAAGGCAACAGAATGACTAATTGCAACCCCACCTGGCAGAAAAACACAATATTAGTAGGCTTTTTCTATACCCCAGTTCACACTGGATCTGCTGAGGGAGTGGGGTGGGAGAATGGAATGTCTCCATTAAGGAATGAAAGAGATATCAGCTGCAATTATAATTAGCTGGCCAGAAGACAATCAAAACAGTCATGTGGAGCATGGAGATTAAAGCAGATGACAAGAGGGAGGAATCCCACCATTAACAAATTGTCTGGAAATATCCCATATATGGAAGGCTTAGTTCCAGTCTGATTTCAGTCAGTAATGTTGCCTAGTAACCATCACTTTGAGTAGTACCAAAGAGCTATAATGTATTGCAGATACACTGGTATAACCATCAACCTACAGAATCCTGGAATGAGTAGTTTGCTGTGGTAGTTAAGATGGTCTGTTAGAAATCTCTATTCCACTTCCTGGAAATACGCTACTACTGCTTCCAAGCAGAAAATTCTGACCTCACCAAAAAAGCTATAAATCTCAATGTTCTATGTTAACAAACCATTATAGTTAAAGTGGTGTCAGATGGCTATCATTGGCTGGAAGCCAGTTCTGCAAATTACAGCTTGTGCCTTGCATGATGTCATCATCTGCAGTTGTGCCATAACCATTTCGGGAACATTAAAAGTCAATTCCCCCCCCCCTTCCAAGGCTCCTTTTCAAACTGGGGAAGAAGTTAGGAGCTACAGAATGGGGGAGGGAACTCTTTAGTGCTTGAAAATCGCCTCTCACAGTCCCACCAGGGTCATGCTGAGGCTGGTGGATACTGAAGCTTAAAAGTGTTTGTTTGTTTTTGCCCCACCTTTCTCCTTGAAAAGGACCCAAGGTGGCTCACAACACTGAAAGACAGTATTTAAAGTTGAAAACAATGAGTGTACAAGTAGTTAACATCATTCAAATACAATATTTAAAGCTAAGAACAATTAGTACAAAGAGGCAATAGAAGTATTAAAAATAAAGTAAGTATACAAATAAAATATTAAAAGTATTAAAAATAAAAAGTCACTCTGAAAAATGGAAAACACTTGCAGTATTAAAAACCTAGTCAAATCTGCTAGACAAATAAAAGAACCTACAACCTAAGCAGTTGCATCTTAATAAAAATGAAACAAGAAGAGGATGAGGCTGCTCTGAATTAGGAGCAGCACTGAGGCTTTCTATTGATATTTACTATAAAGTGTGTTACATTGGAACTCCATCTTGTCCCCCTATCAAACTAACCAGTAGGAAGAACAAACCCCCAAATAACGTTATGAAACTGACTAGAGATGGCTGTGAAATTGACTCACACTTAAATACATCCGTTTAATCTTCAAGGCACTACAAGACTTTGGCTTTGGTTTTTAAAACGAACTAAAATGTATATTCCTCTGAAAAATTATCCCCAGGATTTACTAAGATTTATTGCTTGGAGCTACCCTGTTCTCCCTGCGGTGATATTTTTATTCGAGCATCAGAAGACCTTGCAACTCACGCTTATATAAATACATATAATAAACGATTGTGAACTTCTACTTGTAGGCATGACCGTTGCCCAGTAGCTTTCCAGCCCTTCTTTTGCTTGACTAAATGTCCATCCCAGCCACTGGGCTTTCCCTCGATCAATTCCCTTCCCCCCCCCCCCCCCCGGCTGCGCGAAAGGGAGTCGGAGACGAGGCGTCCCCGTTCAACTTTTCCCGGCATCCTCAGCGTCAGAACGAAGGGCAGACCTCACAGGACGGCCGACCGAGGAAGAGGGGGTGGTGCCTCCGCCCTTTAGAATGAGGGACGAGCACTGCCTAATTTGCATACCCATAATGCATTGCGACAGAGTTAGTGCACGTCGAAGAGTTTTAAACACTTCACACGTTGATTTAATGCTTTTTTATTATTAGGTTTGCATTCCAGGTTCGGTCTTCTACTCTTTGCACAAAGGCTTAAATCTGACGTGCCAGTGCTGTGCTCACACTGACCTGCAGAGCTGCCGGACGCTTCCCGGTGGCGCCACCTGACAGCGTTCAGGCATACTCTGGTTTCTCTTCAGATCGTATAAATCTTTCGCCTTTTACTAAAGATTTCCGTGGAGAGGAACATTTATGAGTTTGTAACCAATTTTTTGAGGCTCTGTTTCGGCAGAGCTAATATCTGGTGTTGAAAAATAGACTTGAAGTAAAAAAATTAAGTAGGTTTTCCGCCTTGCTTCTGAGACTTGCCAGCCTTAATCTAATTAAGGGTGAAGTTGAGATTCTGTTTTCTTGTCTGTTTAGTAGAAGCGCCCCAAGAGGGCGTCGTCAGAGTTGTAGTTCTGGAAGAGTTAGAGTTATGTTAGGCTTTGCAACCAAATCAGGCAAAATTCAAAGTGCCAAGGCACTCCTGGCTACCACTGAAATCTGGGCAACCAAACTCAGAGATGAAGAGTACCCCCAAGCTTTTGCGCCTGTGTTTTCTGAGAGAGTATCACCCCATCCAGCAAAGGCTGTACTCTTATTCCTTGTTCTGACCATTGACACACCTTTCAGTATGTTCACCTTCATCCAGTCCCTTACAGACACCAATCTAGAGATGAAACCGCTTCCTCGAATGTGATGACCGGAACTAGATTAAAGCAGAAGGTATGCCTGATGTGCACAGAAATAAAAGAAAAATTCCAGCTGGAACATGGAATGTGAGAAATATGAATCAAGATAAACTGGAAACCATAAAACAAGAAATGGAACATATAAACATTGCAGTTGGTGAAGATAGCTACGCTGGCAAGTGGGGGGGGGGGCTTTCCTGTTTTTTACCCCGTCTTTAACATCTTTATCTGGCCTGAAGAAGAGTCCAAAAGAATTTGAGAACATGCTGGCACCAGGGCTGACACAAATAATGTCCCTGATCCTCTTACTCAACACAGTAAATGACACTAGAGTGGTCCTATTGAATCAATAGCAGTTTGGTGAGTTAACTCCTCCATATTTTCCATTGATTCAAATGGGCCTACTCTAACTACAGCTTACTTTAGCATAGTCAATCACAGAGTAGGACTATTTGGATTAATGGAGCAGTTGACTCAATAAATCCCCATTGATTCAGGAAGCCTTGCTCCAGTGTAATTTACTATGCTAGCACACACATAAAATGCTGGATTCTGTATCAAAGATTTGACATCTCCATTAATGAAAAATAAAATAAATGCAGAAGGATGTTCTGATTCTATAGCATGTTTCTCCCGAGTTCAAATGTTCTCATTTTTGGTGCAGTTAGAGTGGCACCAGCTGCTTTGAAATGCATGTGCAATCTATGAGGGGTGGATGTGTGGTATGCCCTCCTTTTTTCCCTACCCAAGTCCACCTGACTAACCAATTTCACCAGAAACAATAGAAGGAAAGACTTGTGCCTCAGTCCTGTTTCCTTTACACCATGTGGCTGAAGGGAAGGGTATGAAAGGAAAGCAAGATAAGAACTCAGCCGTTTGGCTCTCTACTGTAAGAGCAGCTCCAGTATTGGGTTTACACAAAGCAGCTATCCAGGTAAGGGAGCTCCATGGCTCACATGGATTATGCTCAAGAATTAAAAAACAAATAAGCAATGAGGTTGAGGGAGGGAGGAGAAAATTAGAACAAGCAAAACTTAGGGGTTTGTGTCTTATTTTTCTGTAGCAAAAGGATTTGTTCTCCAACGACTCTAACAATCAAGTGGGTCTGGGGTTATTTGCCAAGCTTATGGCAGCAGATGTTTTTGTCAGCAAAGCAACATGGCAAAAAGAGAAGGGGGGAACGATCCAGAGTCAAGTGTGAGGCTGCAGGTCCCAGCTGGGTGCAAAATTCTCTTACTGAATTGAGGGATCCTTTCAGATTTCCATGTTGTGCTTGCAGCAGCAGGTTCAGTCCTTACTTGTTAAAGTCTTTGCATTGTTGCAGGGATGTCATGTCACACATTTCCCAGCTACTCAAAAGCACAATGTTTTGCTACTACTGCAAAGTGATTTTCTTCACAGAAAGTGGGACTGCATTTAAAATTCTTCTGAAACTGACATCTAATTGCATGAATGTATGCACTGGATGTCTTTCCTAGAAGTGTGTGCTCTGTAGTGCCTATTGGATATTAGTACTCTATGTTATGCACTTTATAGCATTCTAAATGTTTAATTTTTTAATCACTTTTGTCTGAGGCCAAGTACTGTTATATTTTCTGCTTTTCGGGGAGAATCTATCTACTGTGCAGCTCCAGGTAGCTTTAATCTATCGTAAATCATACAGGCAAGGAATCTAATGGTGTATTTCCTCTGAATTCTAGTGCTTCTGCCAGACTCAGCGATTTTTATCTTCCCTTCTGCAGCCCATCTCCCCCTATGCACACGCCCAACTGCAATGGTGCTGAATACAAAACTATGCTACTAGATCTTGGCCATAGCCCATGCAATCCCATTGAAGGCAGTTACCTCTTTGAAGCAAAATTTCCTGAAGTCCAAGGACAATCAATGTTAATTGTAAGATATCAGCAGCACTTTAAACTACCAATGTGTGATTGCTATAACTTCTGTTCTACTAATCAGAGGTCATTAATTGTATTTCTTGAAGTGCTTGCATTGGAATGAAGCAGCCTTAAACATGAAACATGTTCAAGTTGGAAGCAAGCCCCTGCTGCATTTAATGGGATTTACCTTCTAGTATGTGTATGTAACGTGCGCTTAAGGTCGGGTTTCAGTCTCAAACCAAACCCAGAATTGTCAATGATGCTAAGAGGGTTTAATTGGTAGAAATGCCCCATAGTGTTACAATTTTTTTCCTTTCAAAGTTTAGATCATTCAAAGCTGGGCACTCTATCCTCTGTTACTGTAAAACGCAGGACGGTGGTTGGAGGGGATGAATTAAATGGAAGTAAGGTACAGTACTGTTTCTACATCAAAGTGAGTGTTAATACAGCACTAGGTTAAACCTAGTTGTACGCTTATTTGTTCAACCTTGAATGGCCACTACCACTTTTAACTCAAAAGTTTACATGTTACAAACAAATCTGCTAAGAAATACATTGTGTCATGTTATTCATTTATAAGAAACACAAAATACTGCAACACTTTAAAAACATAACACATTCATTTTAGTAAGAAGTTTAATGGATTATAATGCATTTCTCCAGAACCATGCAGTATAATATTTAGGCCACAGATTTTTTTTGTATTTATTTATACCAGCCTAAGCAAGACAGCATAATTTGCAGCAGATAATTGTCGCTAGTCAAAAAGTCCAGGCTTGTACTCCTCATCCTGCACCACCAGCATGACTTGGTTCACAACAAGGAATAGAAACCTCAACTTCTTAACTAGTAAAAGCAAAGAAAAGCATGCTGCTTATATACCGCCCCATAAGCACTCTATGGGTGGTTTACAAGTTAATTATGCAGGCTACACATTGCCCCCCCCCAGCAAGCTGGATACTAATTTTACCAACCTCGGAAGGATAGAAGGCTGAGTCAACCTTGAGCTGGCTACCTGGGATTGAACCCTGGGTCGTGAGCACAGTTTTGGCTGCAGTACAGCAGTTTAACCACTGCGCCACGAGGCTCTTAGTAGTAATTTGCCACACCAGCTTATGTCATTTGATTTATAGTGGTGTGCATACATAACAGAATTCTGGCCATCCTATAAGTGCATGGGGAAGGATCAGAGTTAAATAGGATACAGAAAATGACAGTTGGATAACAATTGTATTGTTAACAATATAGTCTCAATATGTTGGTTGCATCCTGGCAATAGGGGAGGTAACAAATCAATACTAAATGTCTATGGGCTAATATATAACTATTAGGTTTTGAAGGACTGAGTTCTAATGTCTGGAAGAGTTGTGGCCGAATTAGATTCTATGAAATATAAGACAGATTTGTATCCCTACTGTTCAGTTTTGTAACACTGCAAATGAAACAAATCAGAAGGATCCGAGTCACACCAAAGCGATATATTAATCAGAGCAGTGGCCTGCCTGCTTTCTCACCCTCTCATTTGTGGATTTATATGAGTGTTTTTATTACTGACAGCCACATAATAATACATATGAGTTGGATATCCAGTGTCAGAGCAGTTTTCTACAAAGCGCTCTACTTCTGTGAGCAATAGACATTTTAAAAAAAGGCCTCATCCCACTGTTTCTAATCTTTCTTGGCCATATGGATTTCATCTGTGTGCAGAAAACAGCAGTGTCTTCTCCCGCTGTCATAACAAAGTAGATATAACTTTAGAGCAGGAACTCCTCAGAGATCAATAGGAGGAGGAAAATGAGAAGCAAGAGGATCTGTTGTGTTTCCTGCTGCTCAGATTGCTGAATCAGTATATTTTTAGCTATATGTTTTCCATTTTGAACAAAAGGAGGAAGTCCTGCTTCTCTACTACCTGTGTTCACTTTACTTCCAGAGAGGTAGCTGTGTTTCCATTGGCTGCAGCAAAAAAAAGGAAAAGAAAACACCCTTAAAACGTTGTGGTACCTTAAAGAAGTGGTCCCCAACCTTGGGCCTCCAGATGTTCTTGGACTTCAACTCCCAGAAATCCTGGCCAGCAGAGGTGGTGGTAAAGGCTTCTCGGAGATGTAGTCTAAGAACATCTGGAGGCCCAAGGCTGCCTTAAAGACTCTCAAAGGCAAGGGCCCAAATCCTGTTGTGCAGCTTTAACATTGTCACTGGCAGATTGCAGCTGATCAAAGACTTCCTTTTAAAAAAATTTCATGGTGCACAAAGCTCATATGTAATTGGACAAAGCCATGTGCACCCCACAATTGAAAAAGGAATCACCAGCAATCTGCTTCTGAGAATTACACAATTCCCACTGTGCAAGTAGAACCCATCCAACAAAATGTTGGCCAACATGGAATAAACTTTTGTTATACACTTCATCTGCTGCACAAACTCTTTTAAGTGTTTGACATCTAAACAAGGCTTTAGGAAGGACTTCATTGAAGAAAGTATATTAGGTTCCCAACAGCATACACAGGAAATGGCTGTGGTACGAGGGAATTGGAAAGGATGTCAGCTATGGGGGAGAGGGAGGAAAAGCTTTGGAAAAGCTATTGTTTTGCACTGCAGCTCCCAGAACCCAGGGGCTTCTGTTGGTCTCTGCCACAAAAGGTAATGCCTCCAAACTCTGAGGAAAAGGAGACAGTCACAGCTCTGCCACAGTGACTACTGATATTATGCTACTATGAATGCTCAGATATCAAGGTTTCCCATGTGTTGAGGTCCATTCCTAAGGCCTTCAGATCCCGCTTGCAGATATCCCGCTTGCAGGCAAAATAATAACACAGTCAAATCCTTAACCTATTCCAGAGTTAATAACATGGCCATTTATTCTGCTGACATTATCAAGGCCCAATTGGACAAACAAAAGCATGTTTCTGAATTTCAAAACCAACACTACAAAATACTGCACTTACTCTGTTGTTCAAACCATCCCGGTACGGAACTGAAATGGAACTCAGGGACCGATGTGGTATGACCTTGGCTAGTTAGTAACCAATGTCTAAGCCAATGCAAGATGTAAGTTTTGATCTTTAAAGTTCTACATATCATGGTTTAGTGTATTTTGCAGTGAATTGTCTTGGACTCAATACTGTATATGAAAATCTTTGAATTAAATACTGGAAATGGAAGCTAGGACATTTTACATGTAGTCCCTCCCTTTCCTACATCAGGGAATATTCATACATTTTTGCTGAAGCACTCCAAGTAGTGGCAGATCCTGGTATTCCATGGAACAAAATACATGTGTGGAGGAGAAGTTTGGTGTGCATAAATGTTGCATAGCCTTCTCAAATTATCTATCAAGAGAAGACCTTAGCTGATCAGAACCACCAGGTCACTTCCTGCTAATATATCAAATGCACTAAACTCTTTTCCCTTCTGTTTTGACATTACAGCACAGGAAATTATGGCTCAGGGATGTCTTATGGTCTGCAGGCTGTTGTTGCTTCTCTGGACTCTGCTGATGGAGCACCCAGAGGTCTCGGATTGTTCCGAATGCCCCCCTGGTTGCAGCTGCTCTTTCACGGTGTGGTTTGTTCGGTGCTCCAATGCCAGCCTCTCTTCTCTTCCTGCTGGCTTCCCGCATGCCACGGTGGAGCTGGACCTGCAGTTCAATTGGTTTGACAGCCTGCCTGCAGCCTCTTTCCCCAGTTTGCCAGACCTCACTACACTTTACCTTGGAAGCAGCCGCGTGCACCTAATTGAGCTGGGAACCTTTCAAGGGGTGAATAATTTGTACCATCTCTATCTGGACAATAACCTCCTTGAAGAGATTCCAGCAGGGGCCTTTGAAAACCTGACCAGTCTAGTCTTCCTGCATCTGCAGCGCAACCGTATCACTTCTCTTTCACCAGGTATGACTAGATTGGTGGTTTCCCACCAATGGATTTTCTTGCATAAGACCTCTCTTCGCTCCTTATCTCATGGTTTGTACAATATGAAAAGGATGTGCTCAGAATGAGGCATGTGGGACAAATATAAATGAAATAAACAAACAAACACAAAGCATAATACATAAGGCTTCAGTATTTACTTGTAAGTTAAACAGAAAGGAATACGTAGCTGAATAAGGAATGGATGACATTATGCTCCACCTGTATTCATAGCATTTTAATTATATAATTATATAATTATATAATTGGTGAACAGCCCAGACAAACCTATTCTGGTTGCCTTTTTGTATCCCCCATGACAACAAAAGTAAAGCTATTGCACCGTAAGTGGATAGAGTGTTGGACTGAGACTGAGGACACCTGGGTTAAAATCTCTGCTTGGCAAAGGAAACGCACAGGTGGGGGAGTGGTGATGGCAGTGGTCAACCACGCCTTGAGCATTTCACATACCTCAAAAATCCTATTATTATAAGTTAGAAGCAACTTAATGGAATGAAACAGCAAAACAGAGATCTCCATTATTCCCTTGATGGAGAAGAAGCGGGGGAAATGGCGGGTATTCCTTCTTCAAACTGATAGCATTAAATGTTCTGTTATAAACAAAGTTTATAATATTACCATTTTGTATTTATCTGAAGATTTCATATAAAATAAACCATAATACAGTAGTAGCAGCAGCAAAAAAACTCTCTCTGCTCGGCAGAGTTAAGCAAACTTCCTATAATCCTGAGATCTGTGGGTTTTAAAAAAATCAAGCCAAACTTGTGCACAATCAAATATACAGAAATACAGGACAAGGAAAAGTATTTATTTTTTTGGGGGGGCAGGCGGAGAACAGGTGGCAATAATTGTCTATGGAACTGATGTAGTTCTAATTTTTCTCTTCTAGATGCATTTTCCTCTTTGAAAAGGCTGAGTGTCCTAGACTTAAGCCACAACCTGCTGGTTGAACTTTCAGACAGGTGCCTTAATGGTCTCCAGCAGCTGCGCCAACTTCATCTCAGCTCCAACCTCATCTCCAACATTTCCACCCGAGCTCTTCCAGGGAGCTTGCGCACACTGTACCTTGACTGGAACAGGCTGAAGAGTGTGCCATATGCCATCTGTAACTCTGTTACACTCTCCAGCCTTCACCTCAGTGGCAACCCAATCAGGGATCTGACCTCTCTCTCTTCTGGGAGGAAGCTCAGCTCCTTACGGCAGCTGTTCTTAGAAAATCTGCTTCTGGAGAAGAACATCACCAGCTCAACTTTTAAAAGGCTCCGCAGACTTGAGGTTTTGAGCCTCAGGAACAATAGTTTGGAAACACTGCCTTCCCTTTCATCTCTCAAGTATCTCTCTACTTTGCATCTGACCGGGAACAAGTGGCACTGTGATTGCAACCTGATCTGGCTTCGTACCTGGCAGAAGAAGGTGATGAAAAAGGATCGTAGTCCAGTGGAATGCCGTTCCCCAGATGCCCTTCAGGGACAACAACTAGTGAATATAGAGGTAACCAGCAGTCTGATTCAAGCCAAGAGGACTCAGAAATCTGTTATAAATAACTATTCTGAAACCTCCTTTAGTCAATTAGCTGGTGTGAAAAACACTCCTATTGATTTTAAAACGATGTGCATGTTCTGAACTAACCAACATCGTGTGGAAGGAATAAATTATTAAAAGTTATTCCCCTCCCCTGATGGCAATGACAAGGACATTGCAGTTTGGAGAGCAACATTCACATGTTTCAAGATGTGGGAAGTTTATTTTTAATGATGTTTTCAATAGACTAAAGTAGGAATGCATTGTTAATGACACACCCAATTCTGTCATTCGGAATGCATGACCTACACAGGGGCCACCAAGTAAACTCATGCAGATGTTTCCCATTCTAAAACCAAGCTGTGATCTGGGCTTATAACTTCCATGCTCACCCACTCCATTGGTTCCTAGTTTCTTTTAGCACATTTCCCACTAACCTGTGCAATTTTCTGGCAGTGTAATGCCTACTTGTTTACTAAATTATGCATTTGTCTCTCTGGGCATATTAGTCTCTATTAAAAAAAGTTTTAAAGGAGTGAATAGTGCTGTGTTCATAGTTTGTGCCTGTAACTGTTCACTAAGACCACTTTGACACGAACATAGGCTAATAAGCACACAGATTATTTTGTTCCTGTAATCCGACCTAGTGCCATTGGAGTTGTGGCAAAACATTCTTTATAAGCTAACATGCTCCTTATTGCCCCAACATGGATTCAAATGAACATTCCTACTGTGTTGCCCCCAAAATAAGACAGGGTCTTATATTATTTTTTTACTCCAAAAAAACGCATTTCAGGGGATGTTTTTTTCATATACAACAACCTACATTTATTCAAATACAGTCATGTCATTTTCTTCTGGTTGCTGCACAATGGTGGAGGGCAGGGTTTCACTTAACTAGGGCTTATTTTTGGGTGGAGCATATATTACAAGCATCCTGAAAAATCATACTAGGGCTTTTTTTAAGGTTAGGTCTTATTTTTGGGGAAACGGTATTTCATCCTGTGATGCACTGGCCCAGTTAATACTACATAGGTACTGTATAATACTGACACATGCACTTTCTCAAGTCTAACCTTATTCTGTCTTCTCTGAATACATCTCACAAACCTGCATCTAGATTTTTATTTGCTCTGCACCATAACTGCCTGACCATTTTGTAGGTCTCCTTACCCAAGGAATGACGGAAATTATTTTAGAAACATAAACTAATTTATATTTAGAACAACCAGCTGGGATAGCCTTTTGAAACGCCCTAATCAAATATTGTGAACATTTGATTTTAAACACTGTTAACTACTAATGGTGATGTCTTCCTCCAGAAAGCAAATATTTTTTTTCATAGTCAAGCTCCCATTATATTTGCAGATGTTTGAGGGCTACCATTTTTAAGCTCATCTTTTTTTGTTTCAAAATGAGGTAATTACAATGCAAAACTTATAACCAGTGATTTTACTGCATTCCAAAGCACACTTACAAATCTTATATGTTGGTAACTTTAACTTTGAGCACTTTTTCTCCATGCATATTGATGATCCTTCCCCACCCCCAGCACAGATGATAGAGCTACATCGGTAGCTACAGATCATCTGAAGTTGCCTTTATGTATATGGTAACAGTATGCAAAATATACTTGAAAACTCTTACCCTAATAAAGTCCCACATTTTCCTCTTGCGGAAAATATCGAGAATCTGCTTCATAATAAAAGTCAGTAGATGTATGAAGACTCTACCCCAGAAAAACTAAATGCAATCTGGAACAATCAGCTTTTACTTTTTAACTTCAGTCCACATTCAAGAAAAAGTTGGACAACCATCTGTCAGATCTGTTTTGATTTCGATTCCTGCATTGAGCAGGGGGTTGGACCATTGGCCTTATAGGCCCCCAACATAATTCTATGATTTTCATTCAACTGTTCAGTATTGCATCCCTTCTTCTTTTGTTATGTTAACTACATCTACACCCATCTTCCTTCTAATGAACTCAATATTTTATCCTATTTGTACTGAAGTGTTTATTTTATGGGATAGATACAGAACTGACACTCTCCTTGAATTATTCTGTGATGGAGGAGTCTAGTAATAAGTTTAAAGCTCAGAGATAGTAATTTTTTACCCAGAACTGAAAAGGAATAATTGCTTTCGTGCATTTATCGCACAGCAATCGTTGGGGGAAAAGTTTTACAGATTTTTATAATGCTTCACGACACAAAACCACTTGGCACAGAAAATTCCAAAAAAACCCACAAATATCTACCCAGAGTCCCAATTGTCTATCCTCACCCTTTTTAGTTTTCTTTAAAAGTTGGACTCTAAACTCATGGGAACTTTCTTATTAATCTGTAAAGTTCTGTAATTGAGGGGAATCCAAGATGCTGCATTTGGTTATTATATAATAATTCTTCTCTAAAACAAAAATCTTCCTTTAAAAATTAAATTTAGTGAGAAAATGGCAAGCCAGATCATAACACATGACCTTGAAAAGCGATTTCTCTCATGTTTTTCTCTTTTTTTCCCAGTTACAGAAACTGACTTGTCCCCCTTATCAAACCAAATCTGACATAAGCAGCTCCTCTGCAAATATATTGATGGCCTCTACACTACCTACTGTAGGATCCTTGTCACAAGCTGCTACATCACTTCCGGTTACTGTTTTCACTAATTTCACTACCAGCAGGATAACCTCCACCATCAAATCTACTACTCGCAATAACGCTGCCACAGGTCAAACAACCCACAGTAACCATCGCACAGTAGAACAACATGACCCTTGCCTCTCTCATGATATTATTAACATCAGCACAAGGACAAAGGGTAGCACTGCCCTACTGGTGAGCTGGTCTTCTTCAGGAGATCATAACCAATTTGAAGTATGGTGCAAGTCCTCTGTGGACCAGCACAGACTGAGAGTGATTGGAGGATTAACAGAGATTGAACTACACCATCTCCAGCCACAGACTACTTACAAAGTGTGCATTATTCCCCAGAATGAGAACCTTGTAGAATGTGTGGCCCCAACAGCTCAGCAATGCACATCAGGGCATACCGGTGCTCCCTTTTCGTCTCAGCACAACAAGTTAGCCCTGGGAATTGGCGTGAGCATTATGCTTTTCATACTTATCACCATGGCTATCTTTGCCTTTTACAAGTGGCGGTTGCGGCCCATCCAATTCCAGCGCCACTATGATGAAGACGGGCCGTCTTCTCAGCATCAAGGCATTACTCAGTCCAAACCGACTACAGAATCAATCTATGAGAACTTAGAAGATGGCCAGCATGTGTATGTGACAGCTGCCAGTCAATGGTGTGAAGAGAAGATAGGCTGCACTTCTACTACCCCATCCAGATTTTCATCTACACCAACGTATGTGAGTCTGTAATCTAGGAAACAGCAACAAAATACAGTTAAAAACATCTAGACTCCATTAATAATTTTCTAAAATGGCCAGGAGCTATGAACAGCACCACAAACTTTCAAAGCTATGGTGGCTTTTTTCTTCAACTATGGAGGATGCTCTGAACAACCAATTATCTACAATAAGGAGGTTTACACTCATCCAAGAAGGACTGAACCAAACAGAGGATTACATCTTCCACTAGCCATTGGGTAATATTCTTAATTTGGCTGCAACTGGCTGTGTCTTGCCTAGTGTCTAAACTAGATTTTTTTCTCAAATTTGGCCAAGATGGGTTTCCTCATTTTTCAGTTCCCCAGCCATACAGGGGCTGTGTGCTTCGATAAAATGCCATGGAAAAAGTATTGAGTGACTGACAGCTCTTTCTCTACCATGCTACATTGCTGGAGGTGAAGCACAAAACCTATTACCTCAAGATGATTTTACAAGGTTGCAGATTCCATTTGGGACCTTACTTTAAACAGTAGAGTCTGGTCAACAGCTGGCTATAATGATTTTTGGAACTTCTCTAGAATCCTAGAGAACAAAAATGTGATATTCTGTAATATTTTAGTGTTTGTGATATTTTAGTGGTCTAACAAGGGTATCATCCAAGAGGTTGTTCTTTGTTTTCTGGAAAGCCAAGTTACATTCATGTTACAGTGATACAGAGAAAGAACTTTCAGCTGCAAACTGTAGGTGATGTGTTTGTTTTCCTTTTATGCTTGCCTCAGTGGTTTTGTTCAGTGAACCTGAAAACAGATCCATCTATATATCATGCCACTGATGGTCAAACTGTTTAGCAAGAGTAAGAGAGAGACACACCAAGAGAGAAGTACGATACCCATGGCTGTGCTATCTACAGTTAATCCTTTCAGCCATCAGCTTTAGATCCTCACATATTTTAATTAAAACCCACTTGAGGGACAACGCATCCAAATAGTATTTGGATCAATACTATTTAGTTTTTTCTTTAATGTTATAAGTAAGGCTTCTGCTATGTGGGACAAATGTTCAGGTCACGTGTAACTGAACATCTCAGACAAACAGCCAGATTAAACATTATAATAAAGATCCATGATTTGTCTCTTAGTATTTTTTAAAATGGAAGTGCAATCTTGGAAGTTATGCCTTCAATCACAATGATGGTGCTTTTTAGCCTTTTCCCCCAATATTATTCTACTGAATAAAATGAACTGCAGTTTACGAACTGTAACATTCTGGTAGCTCTTAAGGAAATAACTTGAAGATTTTCATTCTTAAATGGTTAAAGGAGAATCTGAAAAAGAGATTACTTCTCTCCTGAAAGCAGTTATGTAATTCTACTGTTAGACCCCTGCGTTCAGAAGAGGAATTGGGGGAGAGGTAACTGAGCTGCAGCTACCATCTTGATATCTCTAGAATCTCTCTGGACCCTGTTGTGGCTGCTTTGTCTGATGCTTCTTGCAATGCCAGACTGTTTGCTGTGGTAGCTTAACTCTACATCCTATGCATGTTTTGACGCAGAAGCAACAGCACTGGAAATATCTGCACAGCACACACACTACAGAACACCATTCATTTATCTAGGGAAGCAGGATATTCCCCATTCAAAGAACCCATGGGTCTCACATGAGTATCAATGAAGTGAACGATAGTTGCCTAAATGTATAGAAGCAGCTCAGAAGAACCTAATATTTGTCTTCTAGTTGAACAAAAAAGCCCCACCGTTTAAGCACAATGATGGCTGGAGAAAATCGGTTAGATGAGAATCTAATGTAGAAATGCCACCTGCTCCTTTCATTTTGGGACAGAGCACAATAGAGGAGAAATGCTTTTAATCACAGAAAATATCCTGCAGTAGTGAGAATAGAATGGGATGCCGCGGTAGTGAAAAGCTGCAGAGGAATACTTACTGTATGAGCTGCATCAAGGACTTCACTTAGTTTCAGTTCTATGTTTGCTTGATGAACCCAATTTCCAATTTTAAAACACTACCCACAGGTTTAATCCGATGCATAAGCAATAAATTTCCCCTCCCCATTTGAGAGGCAGCAGAAAGAAAGGATAAACAAAAAAAGATTCCAAGGAGAGTCAAAATTGATTATGCTTACTCCGAATAAAGTCTATTTTAATTGGGCACATACTTCTGTAGATTGAAGCAATGTTACTAATAGTCTTGGGCAGGTCATCAGATTCCTTTTTGTGGAAAATATCCATGAGTAGTGATGGTCACACTTCAAAACCAAACAGGCAATGAAATCTCTCCCATACACAGACCACATTCCACTTGTGTATACCCTAACTCTCATACTGTGAGAAACAGCAAAAAATAGTAAAATTACTTTATACCTGATGCTGGTCTATCTATGGAGGAAAAACCCTCAAGTTATATCTCATAGCAAAATTCAGTAATAAAACTAGTTTCAGATTTTTACTGTTACCCCCAGAGAGGTCTTTAAACAGATGGTTTCGGGTTTGGAATACCATGAAAGCCCAAAGCTCTGAAAGAAGTTGAATTCAGCAACAGAAGTCCCAGCTAAAGAGAGAGGGAAATCCTATCCATGGAGCTACACCGCACAATAATACATTTGTGGCACAGCTCCATGAATAGGATATCAGCCAGAACGTTGAAAAATTGAAGGAGAACAAAAATCGGAGAAGGAAAAACGCTCCCTGCAAAAAAGAGAGATATGTTGGGGAACACAGGGTTCACTCCAGAAAGAGGGAGCTTAAAAACAAAACACACAAACATTAAAAAAACCACCACACAGCAGAGTTCCTCATATCTTGTTTTAGCAGAAGGAAGCCAGACAGCCAAGTGAGAAGGCAGGCTGAGGGTTTCATCCGTAAGTTCTGATGTTTTTGTCTCCTCTCTGTCTCTGAGTGTTCTGACGCAAGTCCCATGATGGGGCAGAGCATAATGGCCCCTGTATTACAGCTGGTGAAGAGTCTGTAACAGCAAGTGGCGGGCAAAGGAACAAGAATCCAATGCACGGTTGGGTCTGCCAAAATAATATGGAAATTTAAAAGGGCTGTTTATTAATGTCATTTACATGCATTCATTAATTTCACATGTATTCAAGTACAGTGGTGCCTCGCTAGACAGTTACCCTGCATGACAGTTTTTTCGCTAGACATTGACTTTTTGCGATCGATATAGCGATTCGCAAAACAGTGATTCCTATGGGGGAATTTCGCTGGACAGTGTTTCGTCCCTGCTTCACAAACCAATTTTCACTAGACAACGATTTTGACAGCTCCCTCCGTGCTCGCAAAATGGGTGTTTTCGGGACCTAAGCTTCGCAAGACAGCTATTTAAACAACTGATCGGCGGTTCGCAAAGCGGCTTTCCTATGGCTGATCTTCGCTAGACAACGACGATTCTTCCCCATTGGAACGCATTAAACAGGTTTCGATGCATTCCAATGGGGAAATGCTTTTCACTAGACGATGATTTCGCTAAACAGCAATTTCAGTGGAATGGATTATCATCGTCTAGCGAGGCACCACTGTAATAAGCATAACAAAATGGAATAAACCTATCATTCTGCATGAGAGGACTCTGCAGTTGTTTATTACTTGGCCCTGGAAGGCATCATAGGCAAGCACAGGAACTGAAAGATGCTTAAGACACACAAGATTTCCTATCAGGCGATAGGCACACCAGATTCGTTTTGTAACTTGCACATAACAAATATATATATATTATTTGTCATGGTCCAAAGTTTAGCCTCCTGAGAAAATTGCACAAAATAAGATTGTAGCTGGTGAGATTTATTTTCCTGGTCTCTTTAAGCCTGCTTCATTATATCTCCTCTTTTCATTGGGAAACAGGAGATACAATATGCTATAGCTTATGTAAAATTTAAAGAAAAGAATTAAGAAAAGAAAAAGGTGATTTACTGTTGCCATCCCACCTATGCTAAGCAAGGCATTGCTATTCAGTTACTGTAATGGTTTTCTCCCAACCAAGTTGTTTAGGATGGGGAAAGCAAATGCCGGTAATGCAGCATTATGTTAATCACATAATGGGAAAAATAGGTACTTTCTGATTTAAAGATATTGCACTAAATAAGGTTTTATTTTGGTATGCAGAGTACAATGCTGTAGTTAGAAAAAGATCCAGAAATTTTCAAGGAGTATCCAGAGTAGCCTTTCCTTAACAAAAGCCTCTTACTGTGTTACAGGTTCACACCTCTGCCCCCCACTAGGGCAGCTACATATATCAGAAAGTCTTGTTTGTACAATAACAAGTAGGCTTCACGCTCATATTCTACTGTTTGGTAACTAAGTCAGCTATTCCAATTCCTTTTGCTCATTATGTTCAATACTGAAGAAAGAATGAACTGGGGATACATTGAGAATTTTCACCTAGCATCCTACATTAAGTTTTCTTCTAAATGTGCCATTAAAAAGAAAAGCAATACTCACTTTGTGACAAATGCCAAAAGAACTGGAACAAGGGACTTGGGGAAATAATCCTGCTGGACCATGTGATTTAAAGTCATCAGAGGGCCATAAAGGCTTGGAACAGCCTTGATCTTCTCTTCACTCTGGAGAGTAAAAAGAGACAGAGGAGTGAGATTGGGGTAAGCAACTATGTCTGGAGTAACCCAGAGATATTTGCTCAGATGGTGCGACTCTACAAGCATCCTCCCCTACCTTTCAAAGCCCAAGCAGGCAGTGGGGGTAACAAGAGGTTGTTCTTTTTTGCTTGAAGAAAATAGAGAACTACAGCATCTGTGCCCAAAGGCCAAAAGTAGGGTATGCAGCTGCCGTACTAATTCTGCTTTTTTCAAGGGCAAAAGAAACAAGTCGATACAGTACGCGGTTCTTCAGATTCCTTCTGTATTCAAAGGTGGCAAATTACAGTCTACCATTCCCTACCTACGCATGTTATTTGCATTCATTGCTATGCATGGATGTTATGTTATGATAGAAGCAGAGAAATGCTCCTCAATTCTATGATTAGTTGTAGTCAGAAAAGATTTCTTCAGCACAGCAGCCTCATATAGCCATTGAGAAAATAATGTCCACCTTAGCTAGAGATCTTGGCCTTCTAGATCTGCGTGCTTTTCAGAACAAGGATGCAATGCAGCTATATAGTTCACAGCTGTCATATGTCATCTGCCTCTCACCTTAAGCAATCCCATGTGAATCAGGAGGCTGGTAATGAAAGCATCAGAATTGAAGGTAGCTGATGAAAATGCTTGTCTCATCAAAGCATCTAAAAAGAGATATAGGCAGGATTCGTTTTCAGAGTGCATGAGATAATGCTGGGCTATTAGAGGAGATGGGTTCATACTGAACAAACTATTAACGTGAAATGTTGAACTGAGAAACCATCTTCTTCCCTGCAAACACATTCAGTCCTTCAGCCGAGGGCCTTCTGATGATGCAACATTCATCAGAAGGCTACTAGGTGGATGCGCTGAGCAATGTGGGTACACCTACTATGTAGAATAAATTTCCCACAGAGATTAGAGGCCAATAATTCTAAATGTTGGAAGATGGAGCTAGTAATGCAAACATTCAGCTATAGTTTAGTCTACCATGCATTTTATTTATTTATTTATGGATATGTAGATATGATAACTTTTAAATATTTATTTGATATTACATATTTTTACAAATTTGTGTACACCTTTTCAAAATCTGTAGATATAAAATGGTTTATAAATACAAAGTTACAAATTCACATACTAAACTCCATACAGTTCTCAACACTATCCCACAAACCCACAACTGACACATTCATGCTGCAAGTATTACACTGACATATAGAGCATGGAAGGAGTAAAGCTGTCATACAGGACATTATTAAACACCTGAAGACCACAAAATAAATTCACTAGTTCTAATTTAAAATATCCTATATTTTAGGCGGGGGGGGGGGGGGAAGAAAGAGAAGAATCAGCATTCAATACTCTTTTTCACCCAAGGCCTGGTTTACACATTTTGCTTCCTTATACACAACTCCTTCAATTGTCCACCTGGCTGCTATTATTATGAGGTGAGCCATTTACCTGGGGCTACTGTTTGGAGAAGAGGGCATCACTAAGATAAAAACTCACGTGATCCATATAGTAAGTCAATGTGAAAGAACTATTTGCCACATTACACAAACAAACAAAACAAACTGGAATAGCTTAAAGAAGCTTCAAAATGGCAGCCATTATATCGGGTAGCTCTCCATATGTTGTTGTATTGCCATTCTACCACCTTTTACTATCAATGGCTACAGCTGATGGGAGGGAGGTGTGTTCCCTGTACCAATGTTATGCTGAAGATAGCTTTTAAACCATTTGGCCCAGCAGTCATAACTACAACCATGCTGAGCTAGATGCAGAAGACTACCCATGCACTCTGCTTAATAAACTTTCATTTGCATCCCTGGGCAGGCTACCAAAAAGAGAGCTTATGAAGAATCTGGTGGGCTCCAGTGCCTAACTGGTATCCACATGTGCCCTGGACATTGAATGCAACAGTCTAATTTATGCCATCACTCTACCTTCTAAGGTTCCTAATATTCCCAAAAAAGACATACTCACCTGTTGTTTCATTCACTGCTGTTTTTACTGTTGTCTCATCTTTGAACACGGAAGAGATCTTCAGAAAAACCATAACAACTTTCTCTGTGTCAGATGTGTCTGTCTGGAAAAAAAAAATACAATTCCAGAATCTAAGAATGTCAAGTCTACGCAAGACATCTTGTTTCCAGATAGAACGATTGGGCCATGGTTGTTGTACAAGAAATCACAAACCAAGACACAATGCCATTGCAACTTCAGTTTGCAAAATACAAGCTTGCTTTTCCATGGAAAAATACATAAAAGCTTGCAAAGATGTGCTCCAAGTATGGCTTGCTGGCCAAAGATAACACATACCCTATTGTGTACACACATTCTGCAAGCGGCCAAAAGGAAAAACAGTAACACACTTCTAGTTTAAGACAAGACATACAAGGGGTGTGTACTGTATGTTTTAAAGGAGAGCTGTGCTTCTGGGAGGCAACTTTTGTATTTAAAATGGAGCAATTTGTTGTAAGCCAAAAGTGTTAGTTTTTTAACTGCCCCTGCTTCATCCCCAGATTTAGTGGCCACAGGGAGTGGGGGGAAAAGAGCAAGGGGTTTGTGTGCTCCACAGACCAGGTTTGGTAATCTTCATAGTGCTATTTAACTCTTTCAGCACTGAATTTTCTCAAATATCGGGTAGGACCCAATCTCCAAATACAGCTTTATCACCCCCAAATAAAACCATACCAGCAGGAGATCCATTGTCTGCTTGTGTAGGAAACAAATGCCCAGACTGCCTGAACTCTTTGGCAGATCAGTACAGGATGACATTTTTAATATGTACATATATTTACATGTTTTAAAAGTATACATGTATATGGATGGATGCAGGCATGAATGACTGGAGGTGCCAGATTAAGAGCAGCAGAACTACTGGCTGCATAAAATATTGCCTCATGAGGGGAAAAATAACAGTGGGTTACCTGCTGGGCTATCAAGGTTGAACACTTGGGGCCCAATCGCAATAATTTCTCTGGAGATGGGAAAGCTAGAAACGTGCCAACATCCACAGGAGGAAGAGGTGAAGACACTGGAGGAGAATCCTGAAATAAATAGCCCTGAAAATCAGTACTTCTTCCCAAAAAATTTGCAAGCATGGGGACCAATGTTGTAGACAAAAAGTGAAGGAAAAAGCTGGTACAAAACAAACAGGAGCAAGCAAAGATTTGCACCTAGACCTAGTCAAACTAAGAACCATTGTGTTGTAACTGGTGGCACTTAGTCATGTAAGGTTATGAGTGGATATACTGTACAGTAACTAGTTTCTTACAAATACTGAAGCTAAGCTTTCTAGGACATTGATCAGCAGCCGCCATAAAAGACAAAAGTACAACTCAATTAAAATTCAGAAGAGACTGTAAAACCACACATACATTTTAGAACAGAATGATAAGCTACAACAAGATGGTGTATAACATAGGCTAAATAAAGAGAGCTTAGTGTGGTTTAAAATATTACATTCAAACAAATCCATAACTTCACTTGCAAGTTATTTTTACTGGGATATCAGAATGTTTTGAAACAAGACAACTAATATCACATGTTTATCACTGTTTCAAAGAAAAAAGCAAAGGCACTAAAATAGCTAGCAGACTAACTTTAATTTACTTCACAGGTTATGCATTTATAAGATTGATATATTTGCATGTATACTGCCTAATTACCTAGAAAAGTAACTTTGAAACTGCCAAATTCAATTGGCATTCATTCATTATATTATCAATTAATTTTAGATATTATTAATATTGTTCTTATTATTAAACAATGTATATTTGGACATGGAAAAATGTTCATGGAAAATTGTCCACAAAAAAATTCTAGCCCACAGCACTAAATGTGTCATAACTTACATGGGTGTCTAAAATTTTTTGAGGTGTTAGCAATTCTTGGTCTCCCTGGCTCCTCTCCTGTACTTGAGGTGTGTCTTCTTCCTCCTCCTCCTCTTCTTCCTCCTCTTCATCTTCCTCCTCCTCCTCCTCATCTTCCTCCTCTTCTTCTTCCTGCTCTTCCTCTTCCTCTTCATCATCATCATCCTCTCCTTCGTCATCACTACATGGAGAGGGTTGCATGAGAACATTTTAACTATAGCTGCTTCAGTGTGCCTCACACAAATATTTTATTGTTGGTCAAGTACATTGGTGCCTCGCATTACGACGTTAATTCGTTCCAGCGAAATCGCTGTAGAACAAAAACAATGCGAAATTAAAAAGCCCATAGAAATGCATTAAAACCCAATTAATGCGTTCCTAGGGGCTTGAAACTCACCGTCCAGTGGAGATCCTCCATAGCACAGCCATTTTCGCTGCCTGTGCAGCGAGGAATCCGTCCCAGAAAAGAGCGGGGAGCCATGTTTTTTACCCAGCGGCCATTTTGAAACCGCCAATCAGTTGGCCGAAAATCATTGCTTTGCGAGAATCGGTTCCTGAAGCAGGGAACCAATCATCGCAAAGCGAAATTCCCTTATAGGAAACAAACCTTCAATGTAAAGCGATTTCATAATAAAACGGAGCGCTCGTAATGCGAGGCACCACTGTATCAGGCTCAGAAGTGGGCAATGGGCCCCCTACCACTGAAGTTCTATGATGGCAAAATCGCCATCTTCCCCCCACCCCAAGTAATCAAGGGGCGGGCAGATGCACCAGAAATATGAGGCTCTTTCAAAACAGGGCCTTGCCACACATGTTTGCACGTAAATAAGTATCTATTTTGCCATGTTAACGACAATTCGTTGTCATTCCACCAACAGTTTATTAACCACTGAACTAGTAACGGCTACCATAACAAACAAACCATTTCAAGAGAGGCTGTGCAAAACACAGGTTTTAAGACTGGAAAACCGACATCATCAGAACTTTGGCTGTCAAGTGGCTCATACGCAACAACAAAACAGGACTGGTCCCAACTTAGCTGCTACTAGACAAACAAATGTTTCATTAAAACCATTTTTACACTTCGAATCTAAGAATTACACATAAGAGAAAAGAAAAACAGTGTCTGATCAGATGAGAGGGCCATCGGGTATAGCTTTCTGTTCCCACAGCAGCCAACCAGCTGCCAGGGAAAAGCAAGCAAAGCAGGGCAAAGGCACCCTCCTTTTAGCAGCAACTTATTATACCACCTCCTTATATCCTACCTCAGGGATCCAAGCACTTGTGCCATATTGAAACCTTCAAGTATCTCCTGAAGTTGTTCACAGCCTTCTTCCCCAAAACAATTGCCTAAGAAGAGAAAGAAACCTATGTTGATAATGTTCTATAGCTGCTGTAAGGCGCTGTGGCATTTATCTATTGAAAATCACATTTGGGCAAGACTATTAGCACTGAAGTAGCAAAACTTTCACAATGAAATGTAAATTCAACTGCAGCTTATCTGCTAGATCAGTGGTCCCCAACCTTTTTAATGCCAGGGACCGGTTTTGTTGAAGACCATTCTTCCAAGGACCGGGGGGGGGGGGGGCTGCTGCCGCCGGCGTCCGTGAATGGGGGGCTTGGGGGGCGTCTGTGTGTGGGGGTACTTGCTATGCAGTATGTTATGCCATCATTTAAAGTGCCTCTGAGGAATCCCAAGTGCTAGTAAGTCTTTCCTGACATTTTCTTAGTCACATCCTACAGCAGAAGCCATGGTCCACAGAGAGCTTTCAAAGCATCAGAGGGACCTCATTGTTAAAAAGATATCAGTCAGGAGAAGGGTATAGAAGAATTTCCAAGGCATTAGATATACCATGGAACGCAGTGAAGACAGTCATCATCAAGTGGAGAAAAGATGGCACAACAGTGACATTACCAAGAACTGGATGTCCCTGCAAAAGTGATGAAAAGACTAGAAGAAAATTGGTCAGGTCAGGGTGGCTGCCAAGAGGCCTACAACAACATTAAAGGAGCTGCATGAATATCTGGCAAGTACTGGCTGTGTGGTACATGTGACAACAATCTCCTGTATTCTACATATGTCTGGGCTATGGGGTAGACTGGCAAGATGGAAGCCTTTTCTTACGAAGAAAAACACCCAAGCCCGGCTAAATTTTGCAATAACACATCTGAAGTCTCCCAAAAGCATGTGGTGAAAAGTGTTATGGTCTGATGAAATCAAGGTTGAACTTTTCAACCATAATTCCAAAAGATCTGTTTGGCACAAAAACAATACTGCGCATCACCAAAAGAACACCATATCCACAGTGAAGCGTGGTGGTGGCCGCATCATGCTTTTCTTCAGCTGTAACAGGGACCTTAGTCAAGCTAGAGGGAATTATGAACAGTTCCAAATACCAGTCAATGTTGGCACAAAACTTTCAGGCTTCTGCTAGAAAGCTGAACATGAGGAGGAACTTCATCTTTCAGCATGACAATCACCCAAAGCAAACATCCAAATCAACAAAGGAACAGCTTCACCAGAAGAAGATTAACGTTTTGGAATGGCCCAGCCAGAGCCCACACCTGAATCTGACTTAATATCTGTGGGGTAATCTGAAAAAGGCTGTGCACAGGAGATGCTCTTGCAATCTGAGATTTGGAGCATTTTGGCAAAGAAGAGTGGGCAAATATTGCCAAATCAAGATGTGCCATACTGATAGAATCATACCCAAAAAGGCTGAGTGCTGTAAGAAAATCAAAAGGTGCTTGAACAACATATTAGTTTAAGGGTGTGCACACAGATGCAAACATTATTTTAGTTTTTTATTTTTACTTGCCTCCACCTAAAAAAATTCAGTTTGTTGTTTAATTGATTTGTACAGTTCATAGATCTTATTAAAGGTGGAAAAAGTTTTGAAATGATTTATCTTTGTCTCATTTTTTACATCACAGACACTTGACATTTTAACAGGGGTGTGTAAACTTTTTATATCCACTGTATTTGTTTAACCTTTTTAAAGTATTTATCACTTGGATTAGCCTTAATTTTGTCTTTTAATGTTGTAAGCTGCCTTAGTTCCTTTCAAGGAGAAAGATGTGGTAAAAATATTTTAAGTAAATAAATAAGTCCACATTAAAACTAATTAAGAACAGAAGCAGGCAACCTAATGCCCATCCAGACATTTCAGACTACAATCATTCTCAAATACTAGCCATGCTGTCTGGGGTACAATCTGGACCTATTAGTTTTACAAAAGACTTGCACATATGCTGCAGCTCTGTTTTGGTAAAATGCAGAAAGTGGACCAGCAGCAGAGGATTTTCCAGCCCAGGCAAGCTAAAAAAAAAAACCCTGTTTCTTATAATGGTAGCTCCTGGGGCCATTGAGCAGGCCTCCCTTCTCCCTCTGCCCAAGCCCCGCCTGCCCCCTTGATACAAGTTAGTCCGTGGCTTTGAGGCCTTCTTACCTCCGAGGAAGAAGCCCCAGCAGCAACAGATTTTCCAGCCCAGGCAAGCTAAAACAAACCCTTTCTTATAATGGTAGCTCTTGGGGCCATTGAGCAGGCCTCCCTTCTCCCTCTGCCCAAGCCCCGCCCGCCCCCTTGATACAAGTTAGTCCGTGGCTTTGAGGCCTTCTTACCTCCGAGGAAAAGCCCCAGCAGCAACAGATTTTCCAGCCCAGGCAAGCCCACTCCGCCCCTCCCTTTTTGTAATGGCTGCCCCTGTGTCCCCGCGGCCCAGCTGATGTAGCCTCAGGGACCGACACCGGGCCACGGACCGGGGGTTGGGGAACTCTGTGCTAGATTAATGATGCTGTGCAATCCCCCCATCAGAAGTACCGATAATACATCATCCTTGTGGCGTTGACTGGCTAAGCCACTGTGATGCCACGGAATATTTACAAACACTGCTTCTGTCCACAAAGCAAAGTTGTCACACTGTTTCCCATCCAGTCTCCGAGAGGGTTTTTTGAGAATCCATGGGAAGGCCAAAGGAGAAGAAACTAAAGGAAGAAGTAGAAACTGAGACATCTTGCTGACTTGAACTAACCCCACTATTTATTAGACTGCAGATCTCTAATTACTAATATTGCATGGTTGACACTGGCATATTCCCATACCATTGAGGTCCAATTTCTCTAGTTCTGACTTGTCCTCAGTAGCCTCAGCAATAACCAAAGCTGCGTCTCGCTTGATCTCACAAAAAGACAAGTTGAGTTCCTGAAAGATAGGAAGTATGGTTAGATGGGAATACTCATCAAACAGCTTTTTTATACGGACCCCCTACAATTCAATTTTCTCCACTGCATCAACTGTTCAATAAATTAGATGCAATGCTTCCTTCCAATAATTGGGGGGGGGGGGGGAATCATTCTTATGTTGGCCAGTAAAAAAAGACATGTAGCTAGCTTACAACAGGAAGATATAGTAACAAGAGTAAGGCACACCTTTAGCTTATGAAGTCCTTCACTAACAGCTTCGGCAATAGCAACAGCACCCTTGGAACGCACCAGACAGTCACCAAAGTTTATTACTTCCACCTGTCGGAGCTTCTTCAGTGTCTAAGTAGGACAGAGAACACAGGAAATCAAAACAAAACAATTAACCCTGAAGACAGTGCCCAATCTCCTATATCTTGTAAGGACTTTCCAGTCTAAGTGATTATTAACACCAACAAGGAGATGATGACAGCTGAAAGGAACTCACTTCTGCCATGGCCACGGCCCCTTTCTCTGTAAAGGTGTTATCGTTCAAGTTGATCACCCTCAGCAAGGGATTGACAGCAAAGGCCTCAGCTAAGGCTGTGATTCCCGGATGGTTGATTCCATTCTGTGGCATATGGACTTCTTCTAAGGTGCCAATAACCTGAGGAACAAAATAGCAAAAAAGTCCTTACACAAACAGTGCTAATATTAAAGAGTTAATCCTGTGAATAGTGGTGTATCAGGTATTTTTGTCCCTACCAGCTATAGTTTTCCCTGGATATCCTCTATCTTAATGTTTTATACCTCACAAAATATTTAAAGGAGACAAACTTTTCAGTATTGCATATAAACAATATGCACAATTCCAAAATGCTAGGACGTTGAAACAATTTTGTAACCTGAGGTTACCTTGAGATAAAAACCACACAGAACTAGATTTACAGACAGACCTCAACCCTGCACCAGAGACCCAGAAACGTGAATTCCAAAACTATTATTTAGGGGAGTATCATTATTAGGCTATCTGTAAAGTTCATCAAAAAGGTATAAGATCTGCATATCTCTTCATAAAGTGGAGAAAAAAGGAATGCTAATAGCTTTGAAGTCAAAGTCAATATGGTCAGGGGAAAATAAAATATGGAAGAGCCTAGTTGCAGATATTCAAATTACCCCATCAGTGCTGCAATGATTTTCATTCATTCATTCATTCATTCATTCATTCAATCAAACAGTATAAAATTATAATATGCAATAAATGCAATAAAACCTTTGTAACTAGCTAAATAAACTTGCATTTAAATAGAATTAAACACAGTTAAACAACTTTGAACATCTCAGGACAATAGTTAAAAGCTACAGTTTTCCAGGGAAAACTGTAGCTGGTAGGGACAAAAATGACTTTTATTTTATTTTCCTAACAACTGAGAAGGCTGGCACCTGGAATTGCTGGGATGATGAACTTCAGAACAGCTACAGTATGTTGAATCAGCCTAAAGGTTTACCTTCACAGAGCAGCCAGCGAGTTGCCCATAGGGAGCCTGCCAGCAGGACTGGAGAGCAACTGCATCATCAGTCTCTCATCCCCCAGAAACTGACAGCCAGACACATATTACTTCTGATACTCAGTGTGACATAAATCTGACCTGGCTAGCAGCCACTGATGGATCTAACTTTGCTGAGTTTATTTAACACTCTCTTCAGTCTATCCATACTGGCAGCTACCGCTGCAGTTCTGTGAAAAGAATGATCCCTCTTTTTTTAAACATCCCACTACTACTCTGGGGTAGGCAGTTGCTAAATTAACATTATCATCCTTTTTACCTCAACATTCCCACCTCCTGTCTTTTATAACATCTTGACGGGTAAAGTAATTGTGAATACTTGAGAGGGGGGAAAACCTTGATGAGATAGTGTTATAAAGTATGACTTAATATGGGTTTGGGAATTTTTCAGAAATATGATTTTTTACTCGCTATGAAAAGATTCTGGCCCAATTGTTTTATCTGCTGGACCCCACCTTAGTGGAAAGATGGCATGAAAATATCAGAAATAAATAAATAAAAACATTGTAGTCGAGGTCTGTTGTAGATTTGCCTACAAAGACCCCTTGCTATTTTTCTGTATAAGTTAAAACTCAACATAACAAAGGTGATTTTTGTAACAGGCTCAGAAAACAGGATTCTACTGAGGCACGCCACTTGAGTCAAACCTGCTCTAACTGTGATTAACATGTAGCTGGACCACATTACACAGGAACAGACCCTTCCTCTTGCAGTGCTATCCAATGAGCGAGGCCTTGTCTTCTTTCTGTGCTTTCCCAATCACTGGGGCTTCTTATATCTCACAGTGAACCAGCACAGCAAGGGGAATCAGCTCTCAATCCAGGGAAAACAGGCCGCTGCTAAGCAGCAGCTGTCATGCCATGCAATCGGTTTAGTTCAGCTGCAACAAAACTCCCTGATGTTCATGATGTTGTTCAATGTAAGGAAAAGTTAAGCCCACATATGAAATAAGTATAGGAATAGTAATGGCAGTATAATCCAGCTGGGATGAATAATGGTAGCCAGGAACATAAATGATCTTCACAGTGGCTAAAGCTTTCTCTTCCTGTGCCGCAAATGTCAGTTTATATGTAAGCATTTTGCCTCAAGGCCTTTTTTTTCCTACTTACTCTGAATGCCTCAGCAAGAGCAGTTGCACCGTCATTTTCCAGGCGGTTCCTGCCAGCCACAAACACTTTCAATGCCATAGGCTTTCCTTGAGAATTTGATTTCCTGTGACATTCTTTGAGAGCTCCTGCCAAGATCTTAAAAAGGGGAGGAAAAGAAACTGATAGCACAGCAGATTGTTTACTCTGTATTATGTCACTTTGACTTGAGGGATTCCATCCCTCCAAGATACAGTGGACCCTCAACTTACGGAATTAATCCATATTGAAACTGTGGCCACAGGTCAAAAATTCCATAGGTTGAGGGTCCATTTCCCATAGGAATACATTGAAAACCATTTAATTAGTTCCAACCAGAGAAAAAAATCCGGGGCTTCCAAAGCTGCACCCGCTGCCCTCTGACTTCTGTCCCCACTGTCCTCTGCCTCCCATCCCCGCGGGGACGGGAGGCAGAGGGCACCAGAGACAGGAGGCAAGAGGCCAGTGGGTCCAGCTTTCTAAGCCTTGGAGGGCGGGTTTTGGCTTTCCCCGCCTCCCTCTGCTTGCAGCTTTTGAGGTTTAGAAAGCTGGATCCACTTGCCTCTTGTCCCCGGTGCCCAGGGCACCGGGGACAGGAGGCAAGAGGCCAATAGATCCAGCTTTCTAAGCCCTGAAAACCCAAAGGTGACAGCGGGCGCTGGGCAGCTTTCCCCGCCTCCCCCCTGCTCGCAGCTTTGGAAGCCAGAAAGCCCTGCGCCCGCTGTCAGCTTTGGGCTTTCGGGGCTTAGACCTGCAGCCTACGGACTGGAAGGGGGAGGCAGGAAAAGCGTCAAATTTGAATCTGGCGCTTTCCCCGCCTCCCCTTTCAGGTCCGTAGGTCGATTCTCCGGCCGCAAGTTGAAGTGAAACTTTGCGGCCAGAGAGGTCCATAGGTCGAAAAGTTCGTAAGTGGAGCCGCACGTAAGTCGAGACTCCACTGTACACATTCGGGCTATCATTTTCAAATTACAACGCTCTCTGCTAAAAACATTACATGTCACAAAAAGCTACTGTCGGCTGAGGATAATTTAGGTCAGTCAGCTGCAATGCTTCTATCACTGTGTCTTCAACTCATATTCCCCTGTGTGATATCAGCAAAAGAGATCCTCACCATCTCAACCAGTTAAGGCTTTGGTCGCTGTCCTGCCCCTGGAATCATCTATAGCAGCCAGAAGAACTGGGCTGGTTTAGTTTCTAACAGACTTGTTTTTTGCTCTACAGAAGTTTGCTCTTGTTAACCTGTGGAAGCTTCATCAATGCAATCTGAAACCATGACATGAAGGAAACAGGAAACCAACAACTCTGCTACTCATCTTTGTCAAGACCCAGCAAACGGCCCTTACCTTGCCACCACCAATGCCCATGCCACAGTTGTTCAGCTTGAGTTCCTGCAGAGTGAAACAGGCCGGGCTCTTAAGCAGTGCCTCAAATCCACGCACCCCATCTGGTCCAAAGGCATTGTCACTGAGATCCAACTCCACAAGCTGGCAGCCAGCAGTAACAAGGGCCTCTCCAAGAGAGATCTGCAAGACGACCAGAAAGTTAAAGTTAGACTATGTCAAACCCTGTTAGACATGAGAGATATCCAGCAACGCTCGGGGTTCGGAAACAGAATATTTCAAGAAACTCTAATCTTTCAAAGTGGAACCTGCAATACATTTTTTGCATGATATCCCTATTTTGTATGGCTTACTAGAGAGAATGGGTCCAGAGCTAAAGCATGTAGAAGAGCCAGGTAAGAAGGAAAAACAGCAAAGCCGTGCTTCTGGGTGTCCTTACATGGGAGTGAGGATGTGCTCACTAGACTGAAGGCATGCCTATGATTAGGTCAGATAACAACCACTTATTGCCTAGTCCTAGATGTCAGCATTTCTGTTCCCTCCTGGATTCCCCCACCTAGAGATGTGCTGGAGAACTGTACAGAGAGTGGCATCAGCAACCCATGATGCACACAGTGTGAGGACATGAGAGAAAAAGTGAGGGGAGAAACGGGGTAACACCATTGGTGTTTCCCTCTCTATCTCCTTCTCTCCTCCACCAAATTAAAAACAAAGCTCTCCACACACATGCCCTTCCATACAAGCCTGGATCAGAGAAAACTGACACCTGCACAGAACTGATGGTAACACACTTGAACAGTTATTCTTTATTTTTTTCTTTAAATTTTTTCAGCAGTTTCAGAAAAGGTGTGTGGATAACCTTTATCAGCACCATTCTTCTACACATCCATGGCGCCCACTGGTCACATACATGATTCATTTTGTTTACTGTTCTGCCTCTGAAGTTCAGCACAGGAAGGAAGGCTACTTTGCAAACTATCCAGTGCCTCAGTTGCCACAGGGCAACAATTTATTTTTTGCTCTCTCTATAGCTAATCCATGGAAACCCATTGAAAATCTTGACATTATAAATTGCCTAGACTAGAGAGCACTATAAATTTACTTAATCTTTTCCATCACCTCCACATTTCGTTACTTCGGCTGTCCAAGAAGCAGAATAACTCCTCTGTTTCCCCCCTCCCAACACAAACAACTAATTTTTGAACTTATGAACATCAGAATCCACTTTGATCAGTCATTGACAGTCTCTACTGAGTAGCAGCTGATCTTTGGAGTCCTTGGGAACCATCTGACCAAAGAATCATTTAAGTGATCATGTAACGAAGAACTCAACCTGAAACTTCAATATATACTTTATGTGTTCTCCTGCTGAGCTATCATCACTCATCCTAAACATCTTTTCTTGCTGATTGTTATTCATATCTTGCCTCCACCTAAACCTTCTGCACAAGAAATACTGGACTGCCACTGTTAATCATCAATCATTTCTGTGCTTTAGCCTCAAAAATATCACACTAAGCATCTGCATTAAGCCATAAGAAAACTAATAGCCAACTGTATTAACAGTTATGTTATGCCCTTACCAGAGCAGGAGGAATTTCAGATCTCAGTCTCCCAGTGAACATGTCACTCCAATGACATCGCTAGAATAAGAGATATATATTAGTACATTTGTTATAGATGTGCTTCAACACACTGGTCAATTTACTGCAAAATAACAATTATTTCTGAGATACAATGCAACTGTTACCTAGCACCTAATTCTATGGTACACAAAGAACTGAAACATTGAATAACATTACAACATTCTAAAAGAATGCAGAATTGCATTCAGAAGTTACTTTTGTTCAGATACTCAGTACAAATCACACTACAATAGGCCTGGATTGGGTGAGTCACCACCTCCCTAAATTCCATTCATTCAAATGGGCTTATTCTACCTGCAATTTACTACACTAAAGCAAATTACAACTAGAGTAGGGCCCATTTGAATCAAGGAAACTAACAGAGGACTTCACTTGCTAAATCTGTTGTAAATGATAAATCAGTAGCAAACGGTGATTCAGCTGGTTAACTATCGCTGTTTACTTCAGCAGTTGCCCCTGTCTTTGTGTTAATTCAAACAATACTGAAGAGTTATTGCCATAATTTAGAAAGCCACACAATTCTGCACAGAGGTCACAACTTCTACCTGCTTTGAGAGGCAGTTTGCTACTGATTTATCATTTACAACAGAATGCAAGAAGCACCGCTGCTACTTGGAATTCAGAGTGCTAAGATAGTTTCAGGTACTTATGATGCTTGCCAATTTTACAGACATCTGGGTCTGTTTTACTTGCTAATTAAACAGTCTGTGAATTTAAGGTGCATCTCCGCCTCCATACTTTGTCTTACAGGAGTGCTGAAAATAATTTGTCTTCTGTTCCAACCATCTTAATCCACTGGACTTCTCACCTTGAGCTGGGACTTCTTCTCCAGAGCCTTGGCAATGACCTTTGCTGCTTCTACACCCACAGTGTTGCCTTCCAGACGCAGAGCTTCTAAGCAATCAAACTCTTCAATCTCTTTAATTACTTCTTCAGCTGCACAGAGAAACACAATTTCACTTATCTCCCAAATTAAGACTGCCATGCTTAGTGCCAGTTGTGACATAAGAATGTCTTGAGAGCTCTGGAGGAACAATTACATCCCCTAATTTAGGGATAGGGGGCTCTGCAGAGGTTGCTGGACTCCAACATCATCAGTTCCATCCTGTATGTCAAATGGCAAGCGATAATGCTAGTAGCAGTATAATAATATATGAAATGGCCCAAATTCTGCATTTCTTGCCTTGGTTAGGCACTAGGAAGGATGCTAAGAAGGAAGAAGAGGAGAATTATACTTCCCATTCCTTATCCTATTTATCCACCAGCTCATTTTAACATCCTTGACTTCTACCAACACAATTTGTATCACAATAGTTTGAAGCAAAATAGTTTATTTATTTAAAAAAAATTATAGAATTTTTCCAGGATTTCTCTGAGTTGATTTCAGACACACTTTCTAGAACATTATTTGGGACAGAAGAATGCCAGTTTCTTTTCAGGTGCTACATGATAGCCAGTATCCTGCTGTGTTCTGCAATCACTGAAGGCCAATTGCATAAATATTTCTCCTGCTTTAGCAATCAGCTCTTTGCATGTCCAGTCTTGTGAAATTGGGTGGCACAACCAACTGCATGATTGGCTGCATTATACAGAGACTGCCACAGCAGGATAATGCTTATGTGATATCCTTTGTGTTCCAAACAGAATACTGGCTGAGCTGCTTTTATTTTCCCATTTAACATCTGAGTCAGTTTTAAAAAATGCACAGACCTACTCAGTGACCCAGATCTTCTCGCTGCCCAGATCTTCTCGCTGGTGCAATAAAAATGGCATAACTTTTGGAAGTAAATAACCTTAAGTTAAGAAAGCACTACAGACATTAGCTGCTGCATACTGAGTTATGTAACTACAATGATTTCTTAACTTGAGGTAACTTGCCTCCAAAAGTTACACCATTTACATAATTATGCAAGAGGACTTTGGCCGATGAAACATTTGGGTGTAGAAAATTCTCCAAAAGCAGACAATTTTCAGGTACAGCAAAATCTTTTTTGTTTTAGAGTACATTAGATTTATCTATCATAGACCTTAGTCCACATGATGATCTTCATCAGCATTTGTTAGACTGTAGTCTAGTCAATGCAGATCAGCAGAGACAGAGTGCTACTCAGAAATAATTATAGGACAGTATCTTGTTATAGGACATGATCCAGAAGAAAAAGTGATTGAACACTGCTTCAACATATCCATTATCTATAGGCTCTCCTGGTCATTGATACTTTCCTTTCCCAGGCTTCAAGTAGCTGCTTTGTCCACTTAAGACACATATCTGACATCAGAAACGGCAATGTTAGAAATCACAAACAATTCAGCTTCTTTATTACTTTATTAGTGACCTTACAGTGGCAATTATTGAACAAAGGAGTTTTTAAAAGGGAAAGTATAAGGTGAAATTCTCAAATTGTACACTGCTTCTCCAAAATGAAATATTTTGTGAACAGGAATTAAAATCTAAGTTATGGTGCAAATAGTAATGGCATTCCTCTTACCATCTTCTGCAGTATTCAGCTTCAGACTCTTGCCTTTGAAGCTCAGCTGCCCTCCGCCCACTTGGGTCTTAGCAAGCGACTCTGCCAACTTAGTAATGTCTTCTGATGCCATTTCTGGATTGGGCCAACCTTGTCTCAGCTGGGAAGGATGCTAAGAAGGAAGAGGAGGAGAATTGAGAAATTATGCACTTCTTGAGGTGGGGGTAACTCCTAGGAGTTCTGATGGATTAGCCTGCTCTGATCCTCTAGTGGCAAACTAAAAAGTAAGGAAGCCAAAGATGATAATTGTGCTAAATTTGTTATTTTATAGGTCACTATCTCCATAGATCAACCACTTATTCATCTTACTATTTTAACCTTCACAGTGAAACCATTAAAGGTGGACAAGGAATTACTCTTTGGAATACAACTTACATCATCCCCAAACAGCATAGCTATATTGGCTTATGGTGACCAAAACACTGGTCTGAAGATCACCTTTTTTTAATCTCAAGGTTCACCCCTTTCTCCTCCCTCTTATACAAATACAACAAAATATTAATGTTCAACTACCTCACGTAACAGCATGCTGTGAGAAGAGAACAGGAGGGCGGGGACCAGGATAATACTAACATGAAAGCACCACATGAATGTTGCAGCATCTACCCAGATCTATCAAACCTAGCAGGCTATGTCACATGTTGCAGGGGAAAATAAAAGAACAAAAAATTACCCAAGCCACCACATGCTTGTTTCGAGAGCCAGGGATTAGAGAACAGCTATTGAAAAGAGATTTAAAAAACATAGTTTACTAGTACATACTACAATGCTACTGCTAAGCTTCACGTAAATAATGCAGCTTGGCCAAATGCACTACCCTGCAGAGTCTAGGAAACAACATCCATAATTTTTAAAAGTCAACTTTATATTCAGTCCAGAAACATAGATTTCTCACAGTCAGACACTAAGCCACTTTTAAAAATTGTGGGAATGTGTGGTTGTTATAGCACTGCACATTGCCTGCTCAACTCTGTGAAGAGGTTTGAACGCAGGTGGCACCGTCTAGACATACATATAAGGCAACAGTAGACCAACTTTACTTTCTAATCAGTAGCCCATTTGAAGATTAAATTACATTAAAATTAAAGGACTAGTTTTGCTCTAATGTCAGGAGAAGACTATCAAAGGAAAAGGAAGGATAAGAATGATAGAAGGGCTGCAGTGAGCAACCCTGAGTGCTCACTGGAAGGACAGATCCTGAAACTGAGGCTCCAATACTTTGGCCATCTCATGAGAAGAGAAGACTCCATGGAAAAGACCCTGATGTTGGGAAAGTGTGAAGGCAAGAGGAGAAGCGGACGACAGAGGATGAGATGGTTGGACAGTGTCATCGAAGCGACCAACATGAATTTGGCCCAGCTCCGGGAGGCAGTAGAAGACAGGAGGGCCTGGCGTGCTCTGATCCATGGGGTCACGAAGAGTCGGACACGACTAAACGACTAAACAACAACAGGGCTACAATTACATATTCGGTAAAAACTGGGTGGAATAAGACGCAACTTTCCTCACTTCACATGATATAAGCCACAGTGGTGCCCAACATGCACTGTTTTAAACCACAATAGGACTTCCTCTGCAGTGAGCTGGGTGAGAAATCCCTTCCTCATCCATGAGGCTTGCTTGTCCAGCAGGTGGCCAGGTAACCAGGAAACATACTGGCAGTGGTAGCATCTTTGATGGCCGGGAAGACCTCCCCCCCCCCCCGCTTCTAGTTCCAAAACACTCCTTGATAACTGCTACCATCCAGCTACCTGTTGAACAAACAAGCCCTGCAGAGGATCAAGGGCAGAAACTCCTTGCCTGCTCAACATGTAGTGAAAGCAAAGCTGTTGGAGGTGGCCCCTGGGCAAGAACAACGTTGCCAGTGCTGAGAGGCTTCCCAACTATCGCAACAGTGGCTGACCAGCATTACTCTTGCCCAGGGTAGGAGGCAGCTCCAGCCACTTCATTTTTATGCTGCATGTCAAGCAGGCTGAAGCTTTCTAGCACTGGTAGGCTGGCAGCTGGAACTACATGACCTGCTTCAAAATGAGGAGGAATCACATTAAAATAAGACATGTGTTTCAAGTGTTCTCACTCCTGTTGGTAGATAACCCACACTAAAAAACTTACTGACAAATGCATAGTTCCTACCAAGGTGACAACAGAAGACAAGGGAAGCACAGGTTATGTAGCACTTCCATTGGATAGGGGATTAGACTTTAGCATCTAGAATCTCTTCTAGCAAATACAGACTATATCTTGCTAATCAGTATGACTTATACAGGTTTTAGAATTCATCTCTCTGTCAAAAAGCCAGTTCTAAAGTGTTTTGTTTTCATCTCTTGAAAATACTGAGCTCTACAGAACACCTTTTAAAATTTAAATAACTGGGATTGATTGCAACATGATTCTTGGATGATTGTTTAAAGCATACAATCTTCCATTATGTACTAAACAGAACAATCATCATTCTAGTATACAATAAATAGTACCCCACCAAGCCAAGTTATTTACCTAGTCTAAGTGTCCGCCTAAAGCTGACAGTAAAAGATATTTTCTCCCTTATTATTTAAATATTCTACTTACATAATAAGAAATGCACCTTGTTTCTTATTTTATGCCTGCAGCAGAATGCAAGTCTAAATCTTGACACATTTAAAAAGAAATAACACCTTCAAACTATTTTTAGAATGGAGGTATCGCATTCCCCTACAACCCTAATTATACCTTCTGGCATTAATATTCTGTTAACTATACAGTATTTCAAACCATCTGGTTTCAACCTTAAATCATATTTAATCTGTTGCTAAAACAAACACTTTCCCCTTCTCAATAAATATTAAATCTTTGGGTTCAGAGACAGACAATGCTGGACAGGAGATTTTCCAAATTGTGGCTCAATTTGTTCTGCTGGCTGTTGGGAAAAAAGAAAGAAAGAGAAAGCTAGTGGTTGGTCAGTGTGTGGAACAAGATGTTGATTAGATGGGCCTTCGATCTAATTCCACAATCTGTACCTTATGTTCTGAAACAACACAAGCAACTACTGTACTGTACATTTAAAGTCTAAAACAACCAACCTATGGAATCTGTCTTACTGCAAAAATATAAAAGTTATATAAAAGTTGTTTTATATAAAGTGACCAGGGGAAATAACTGACTTGGCCTTTGGGCATGAAGTGTACAGTATTCAAAAGCCTTCTTCAACAGGAGAGTATTGGGGGAAACACATGAATCTGTCAGGCCATGTGCTGTTTGTACTGTACTTGCAAACACAATGCTCAAGGCAAGACGTGCACCTAAAATCAATGATAATCCTCTCACGTAATCCTCTCAACCTACCCCTCCACACGTCAGGCATCTTACAAGAGCAAACTAAAATTATTACAGACTTCTACATGGGCGCATATCAGAATATAGGCAAATGCACATGCCTCTTGATCAGATTGGATCTTCAACTGCTGAAGATCAGCAGAGGTTTTTGGTTTCAATGTCAATGCAACATGCAATGGTGTTAATTATATTAGCTAGAATTATGGAACTCTACTAGATAAGAACAGATTTACTCGATTTATAATTATGTTGCATGAATATCAACTCAGAAGTAAGCCCATTGATTTCAATGGGACTTACTCCAAGATAAGCATATACAGGATTGCAACTTGAATCACAGGTCTAATACTGCATGTTATTATTACAAATTATAATAAATATATATTCTGACACTACAGCTTCTTCACTGTTACAGCAGTACACCAACAGAACTAATTACCTGGGGAGATGGGGTGTGCTCTAACTCTAGAGGCATTCAAAAGGAAATAGACAACCACCTGTCAGATATACTTTAATCTGGATTCCTGAACTAAGCATGGGGGTGAACTTGATGGCCTTTTAGGCCCCTTCTAATTCCATTAGCCTATGATTCTATGGTTCTAAATACAGTACAGTGGTGCCCCACATAGCGATGATAATCCGTTCCGAAAAAATCGTCGCTATACGGATTTGTCGCTATGCGGGGCAAAAAAGCCCATAGGAATGCATTAAAACACGTTTAATGCGTTCCTATGGGGAAAAAGGGGACGTGGTGGCGTTGCGGGCTAAACCGCAGAAGCCTGTGTTGCAGGGTCAGAAGACCAGCAGTCGTAAGATCGAATCCATGCAACGGAGTGAGCGCCCATCGCTTCTCACAGCTCCCGCCAACCTAGCGGTTCGAAAGCATGCAAATGCAAGTAGATAAATAGGCACCACCTCGGTGGGAAGATAACAGCGTTCCGTGTCTAGTCGCACTGGCCATGTGACCACAGAAGATTGTCTTCAGACAAAACGCTGGCTCTATGGCTTGGAAACAGGGATGAGCACCGCCCCCTAGAGTCGAACACGACTGGACAAAAATTGTCAAGGGGAACCTTTACCTTTTTTATGGGGAAAAAACTCACCGTTATGCGAAAATCCTCAATGCGACCACCATTTTTGCTGCCCGGTAAGCGAGGAAAGGGCGCGAAAACACTGCGGGCAGCCATTTTATTTACACGGCAGCCATTTTGGAACCACCGATCAGCTGTTCTAAAAAGATTGCTATGCGGTAATCGGTAAGCGAAACAGCTTACCGATCATCACAAAGCGATTTTTTACTATTTAAAACATTGTTTTGCGATTGCAAAAAACACATCACTATGCGGATTCATTGTTAAACAAATCGCTCGTTATGCGGGGCACCGCTGTATATGGTAATGATCTGCACAAGCCTCTTATTTGCATTAGTATAGATAGCGTCAGATCAGAGCTTTCATTATTACAGAAACACTGTAAAAATGCAACCAGCCAGTCAGCACTGATAAAACAAAAGGCATGAAGAACAATTTGTGCATCAGAGTTTGAACTACAACTCCCACAATCCTCAAACACTGACCAATTTAGCTGGGGCTTCTTGGAAATTGACATCTACAGTACCTGGAGCACCAAACATTACTTCCTTATCCCTACAGTAACTTCAGGACAGCTTTCAGATTATTTTGTTTCCGGGTACAAGTCCCAAAAGATGATGCTGTGGAACTACGGTTTCAGCCCATGGATATCAATCAGGCTTTAGTACCCTACTGCAGTGGTACCCAGCCTTGGGCCTCCAGATGTTTTTGGATTTCAACTCCCGAAATCCTAGCCAGCAGAGGTGGTGTTGAAGGCTTCTGGGAGTTGTAGTCCAGGAACATCTGGAGGCCCAAAGTTGGGGACCACTGCCCTAGTGGGTACCATCTCACCCTCTTTCTAATCAATTATTATATGAAACCAATGGAAAGGATGCCCAGAGATTTGGGGGGTTGTGTCATTAATCTGTTAATCACAGCACACTTGTTGTTCCCTCCCTTCCAGGGTAAGCTGTGCAATACACTAACCTGAGTGCCAGAATGAAACAGAGATGGGCTAACAAAGAGGAACTGTAAGACAGACATGTTGTTGGTCATTTAGGAAACTTAGTCTAGTATAAGGTATAAAGTGAATACTGTAGGGTGGCTGCACTCTCCTCAGAAGATGATATCCATAGTCTGGGAGGACTTCTAGACCCAGCTTTGCTCCTAATTAATAAAGTAGTAACTAATCAGGAATATTTTAGCACATCTTTAACTAGCACACCAACTCAGGTCTTTTATCCAGAAAGCAGATCCATTCACCATCAAACATGACTTCATTACAGTACCTCTGTGTTAGGCTATTTTACAGGACTGTGTTGGTTGCTCTCTGAATAAATGTCTGGAAACCTCAACTGATGTAAAATGCTGCAGCCAGGGCTTTGCCCTGGGGCTCTTTTTGAGAAAATGCAGCATCACTGTTGTTCAATCATCAATAGTTTCTGGTTCATTTATAAATGCAATTCAGCTATGCTAGCTCCCTTTGAAAATCTAAATAAATGGTTTGGGACTTATGTTAAAAGGCCACTTTTTATTCACACAATTATGTTCATTTACTAAGATTACTGATATTTTGCCACCTTCTGAAATACTACTGGGTGTGATACAGAACAAGACTTTTTTTTTTCAGTTGTGGTACCCAGATGGCTGAGCTCCCTGCTCCAGCAGCCCTGGTTAAACCCCCCCCCAACTTAGGTTATAACTTATCATTTTGTTTCATTATGCCTTGTGGTAAACTTCATGCCACTTCCTATCCTGTCAATTCTCTGTTGTGCCTGTTTACTTTTGATTGTTTGAAGCTACTCTAATGAAAAGCCATATTAAAGTTTCAAATAAATACCCCAAAATACTTCATTAAATGACTTGAGTTGTATGCTGCTGCTGTAACAAAAGTTCTACTGGCTCTTATCTGTGCTGAACATATTTAAAGCATATTATCTCTTAAATGTTAAAAAACTATTCTTACTAGTGATTTGCCACAGAGGCTAATTTTTCATTAGTAAAATAAAATAATTCAAAAGTGCAAGCTACTCTTTATTGTTCCGCTCCTTTCAACCTCTCCTTACACATTTCTTATTGTTAAGAGTTGCAACTGCACTTATCTGTCACAACTTTTATTGCACTAACTGAATCCCTTCCTGTGTCTCCTATATAACGCAACCTTCCATATTCTGTTTCACTTCAAATAAGCGGCAGGTCCACGCGTTCTAAAGCACGGACTCCACGCATACACACAACCCAAGACGATTTCACAACCCATCCATGCTGCCCCCGAGACAGAGACCCAAGGTTCCTGGGCCAATGGGGGCATGACGTCACACACGGACTAAATAGGGAGGGGTTTTTTGGGGGGCAGAAAGAAGTGCTAAGAGGAGCGAGGTCTGATCAGATCGCTCAAACACGAGTTTAGTCTCTGATCCGCAAGAGTACAGAGCACATGTATGGCGAAGACGTATGAACACGCCTACACGTGTAACGACAAGGGGTTAAAAAGCAAGTTCCCCTCTGCTCAACAGTAGGAGCTCCTCCCAATTCGGCGTGGCTAACCTCAAGAAAACATCCATCCCGCCAATTCACGGCGTCTTCCGAGTAAACCAAACCAACCAAGCGCCCCCTCCCCGCGCCTAAGCGGGCGAATAGCAGAGCCAAGCCGCGGCTGCTTACCTGCCAAGCGCCCGCTTCCCGCCCGTCACGTCGCCACCACCGCCTCCGAGGATGATGGCGTTAAAGGAGGCGGAGGATTTGAAAGCCGGCAGTTTTGTTTCCTGGGTTCTGATTCGCTCTTTAGCGCGTCCAGCTTTTGCGCATGCGCAGGCGGGCTTTCTCGCCGTTTCCTCCCCCCCTCCTTTCTCGGTTCGACCAGTCTAGCAGTTCAAGAACGGAGACGGCGTGAGGAAGTCACCATTTGGTATCGTATAACGCGCGGCTCTGTTGGTCGCGAAGCATTTTGGGAGTTGTAGTTTTTCAGATGGAAGACGCTCTTGACTTACTACTTTGTCTATAGAGTTCAAAAAAAAAGCAATATCCAACCTTGTAGGGTGTTTTTCGAAGTCGTAGCCCTCTTAAACTGTGCAAGCATTTGAGACAAGAAACAAAAGAAAATAAAAACAAAATACGTGGTATTTGATCTTTTTTAGTACAGTATCTGTATACAGTACAGTACTTACTGGTTTTAGCTTTAAATATTGTCTTTTAATTATATAAGCTGACTTGAGTCCTTAAAGAGAAAGGTGGAGTAAAAAATTTAAATAAAGAAAATCATTAATTTTTTAATCAAATAATTCAAAAACATGGCACCTGGAAGACTAACTGCTGTATTTTAAAATGTTATATATCACATTTTAAAATATACACTATTTAATTTTATATTTTGTGGATAGAGTTAACTTCCTTCAGATATAAAAGTGAGATTAGGTAAAGGTAAAGGTTCCCGTTGACATTTAGTCCAGTCATGTCCGATTCTAGGGCGTGGTACTCATCCCCGTTTCCCAGCCATAGAGACAACATTTGTCCAAAGACAGTTTCTTTGGTCATGTGGCCAGCGCGACTAGACACAATGCTGTTATCTTCCCACTGAGGTGGTTCCTATTTATCTACTTGCATTTACATGCTTTTGAACTGCTAGGTTGGCAGGAGCTGGGACAAGTGATGGGGGCTCAGTCCGTCACATGGATTCGATCTTACGACTGCTGGTCTTCTGACGTTGCAGCACAGAGGCTTCTGCGGTTTAACCCACAGCGCCACCACGTCCCACAAGAGTGAGATTACATGGCAGTAATTTAACAAGATAAAAAGACACAAATTGCAAATTGTGAGTCAGTGTGACATTTCACCCCTGGTAGTGATCTCTGTTTTACATTCAGATCTTTTCCTTCCAGGCTTTGTTCTTTGAAAGCAACAATAGTTAGTAGTTAAAAGAACCTTAGGCTACAGGTAACAGCAGCAGAAACAATATTTGTGGCATTACATACAGTATTTGGTGTGGGGATTTTGTAGTCTAAAGTTCCATCTTGTGGCTATTAAGGGATACATCACTGGTGTTTAGCATAATCAAGTTATTGTAGTATAAAGATGCATTGTTCTATGATTCTCTCTCTGCGCAGGCGTGGAATGCCTTAAGAGTGATAACCACACGACGCCTCTATGGCCAAATTCTTATCTTATGCTAATTTTGCTTGTTTTGCGTGCTTAATAAAAACGTCTGGGGGGAAGAAGGTAGCCATCTTCTTAATCTTCTTCTTCTTCTCTACCGGTACCTGAATACTAACAAGATAAAGTCTGCAGTGTCTTCATTTATCAGAGATCTCTCCCTGGTTTTCATGCAACTGCTGCTTGGCTGGCTTCCAAGCAGGGTTCCCTGGGGATTTCCCCACATTTTGGCGGCCCGTGTGAGGCAAGAAGCACGGGACAAGCTGAGCAACGCAACAGCGCGACAATTCACACTGCCCTCGCCCGGCAAGGGTTTCAGACGTCACACATCCGCAAGGATCCCGGGTGAGTGTTGAATTTGTCAAGTTAGACACCTAGACTCCTAGCAAACATGGGGAGCTTTGTATCTAATCTTCAGGAAGTACAGGACCTCCACTTCTTATTAAAAAGGAATGGTCACACGACCACACGCACAGAAGTGGAAGATTTAGTTCATACTATTCGGGATGTATGTCCCTGGATCCCCGAAGAAGGGACACTGGACCTCAAGGAATGGTCTAAAATAGGCAGCTGTTTACAGGGACATCCAAGAGTTACAGCAAAAGTGCTTTCTACATGCTGCAAAGTGCGTACTGGCCTTCAAGGCTTGGCACCACTACGGAACATTCTTTTCGACCAAGAATTTGAAAATAATCTGTTCAAACAACTCCCTCAAATTTTGCCTCCCCTTCCTCTCACACCAGCCCCCTTGGTTCCGCTGCTGGACTCTTTGTCTCATTCTGCCCAGCCAACCGAGCCTCAGCCTGGGAACACCTCAGCATTGTCTCCTAGTCCTGCCGTGCATCAGGCAACTGAGAACAAAATTTCTAACTGTCCTTTAATGGATACAATGGGTGCTGCTTTAGAAACTGCTTATCCTGGCATTCAGGGAACACAAGCACAGGCACAGGGAGATGCCGCGGCAGTTTCTCATAGTTCTGAACTGCTCCCATATCAAGGCGTCCGCGAACTGCAACTCAGTCTCAAGGACAAACAGACACAGACTCTCCCGGAATCCTCATCTGCCCAACGGCCGGCCCCTAGTGACTGGAGTAGGGGTCTCCTTCCACCAGCAGAAGGACTCATTTGCCTTCAAGGATGGCAAGATTTAGCAACTAAGCAAGCAGAAATTAATGCTGTTGTTTCTGTACGTCAGCCAATTATTATGGGAGCAGGTATATTCGCTTCTGCTGTTCAAGTCCGTCTCATGGACGCAGTTCTCAGTCAGCCAAGGGCACGTGGGAAATGGGACCCAGGGAAATGGGACCCAGGGCCACCCCCAGGCCAAGAGAGAATAATAGGGGATCTGCAGGATTCATGTGATGTCACGGGCTGGTATACAAAAGAAGCTTTACAAGCATGCCATGTGTCTTGTGAGAAATCAGAAGGGGAGGAGGAAGAAAATGTAAGGGGGACAGCCCAACAGGAGGCCTGTTTTGAACTGCCACAATGGGTCTATGTTTCTAAAGCTAAATGTGCCGCTATTCCTCAAGGCTACACTGTTCTGGTTTTTACATGCGCTGATTTTGTTTGTCTCAGCTTGAATGTTGTGCCAGGACTGATAACTCGCATGGCAAACATTCAGGTTTGGGGAAAAATCCTACTCAGCTGGACAGTCAGAGCTGAGAAAGATTGCCCCCCCACCTGGCCAGTAAGAGAGAAAAATGCATATGGGGTGGGAGGAGGTGAGCCAACTCCTTAAAGCGCTTCCCCCATCACCTTCCAATCTGGAGAAAGCATTGTTACTCTCAAGCCACTTGCAACATCCTGGACACTATGTTCCATGTTCTTCCTAGAACTACAAATTCTATCACACCTTGCATTGCTTAGCAGTTTCCTGAATATCTCAGCGTGATGGGACCTGTAATCTCATCCACGGATTCAGTGCAGCCTGCTAGGACATAAACTCTGTATTGTTTTCTGTGTCTCTGGAAGTAACAAATTCAAGGTCCACACCTGGCGCAATGCCCAGACTTAGTTCTCTCTTCTTATCAGCGATTCTGGGCGTTCTGCCAAGAGAATGCCATTGTATTCGGACAGTCTAAATGGAGAATCATTTGGCAACCTACAGTCTTCTTGCAGAAGGGTTTTTTGCAGCCCACAGAAAAATCAACAGACTGGGCATAAACGTTTGCATCTATACCATTGAGATATCAATTGGGCACGTCAGTTTTGGTATTGTCTACAAATGATCTCTCACCGTTGTTCTCTGCACTTCCTGGTTGTTCATGTTATGCTGGTAACTTCATCGATGAAGGCTTCTTACAGCTGATCTCTCAACAACTTCGACTGCAAGCTCGCCTGCATTCCTATTTCAAGTCCAATCTTAGCTACGCCATGGCTGTCAATTGCAGTTCTCTACACCCCTGACAAGGATAGGATCACAATTGTTGAATGGATGCACTTGCCACACACTCCCTTGAACTTGTACTCCTGTGTTAAAGCAGTTGCAAATTTGTTTTGCCAAGGCATCGTTCCAGATGTTGCCACAATTGTCAGGGACGTATTAACTCTATTTTTCTTTTCTGCAGGGTGATGTTGAACTCTCCAAAAGACAAGCGCCTGCTTTCCTGTATTTCTTATCAATTAACCACTTGTTTTTCCACAGATGCTTTTTTCAGATGGTTCGCCTTTCCAAGGTGTTGCCACGTGGCAGCGTTTGAACTTTTTTCTAATGATGAGTTTAACTTTGTTGTAGACACACGTTTATAAGCTTTTTAGGCATTTGCTTTTTTTAAATATCTGTCTCCTTCCATAGATAAGGATTTGTTTTCACTGTTTTCCTGACTTTGTTACTTTAAAGCAGAACAGCATTCTGTTCCATCGCCCATATATGTTCCCACCCTCAACTTCCGGGAGTTTTTACTGAAGGGAATGCTGTTGCTGATTCAGCTTTCAAGCAGAATTCATGTGCTTTAGTCTTTTTTCTGATCCTATTTGCTTCTCATGACATGTTTCATTACTCTGTAAATATGTTTTACAGAATGTTTTCTATCCCAATGACTCAGGCAAGAGACACTGTAGTTGGCACGTGAATGTCACACAAGTGCAGGTTTTTGCCTCAATTACATTTGATTGTGGATACATTTTCTGGGTTTATTTGGCATCTCCTCTTCATGGAGAGACTGTAAGACAAGTTATTCAACATTACATTTGGAACAATTGCTGTAATGGGCCATCCTAGGCCTGAAGACTGGACAATGGACCTGTCTATATATCATCTGCCTTTCAAGAATTTTATGTTCAATGGGGACTCTCACTGAAGCATGAGATTCCTTTTAATTCCACAGGGCAAGCAATTGTGGAAAGAGCACACTTAACGCTTAAATTTCTTTTGCAGAAGCAAACCTCAGGCAGAGGGGTTTCTGGGTCAGATTGTTCCTATGGTTGTTGCAAAAGTTCTGTATACTTTAAATTTTCTGCTTTTTCCTCATTAACAGGGTTCACAACCCAAGTTAAAGTTCATTTCAGGACAGAATGTTTACCACCTGAGTGGTAAGGGATCAATTCTCTTGGTCACCTGGGGACAAGGATGCTGCAGTCGCACTGGACAAAGGCGCCTGGCAAGATGGTGTGCATCTCTGCCATCCGACTCCTAGGACTGCTTGAACTGTACTTGGTTCCACGTATTTCTGCTCCGGACAATCAAGGCAATTCTTGGGTGCAACATGCTCAGTATATATTTGATGTTCATGGACAGAATGTTTCTCTTTTATATGAATCATGAGCTCACTGCCTGGTCTTATTGATGATCCAACCTTAATTCTTGCCTCTTTGCAAAGTATTTCAGAACATGGTCAATCTGAACTTCTTTTCCATGCTATTCCTCCTACTTCTAATATTTCAAAGGTTCAATTTACGCACCACATCTGAGCTTTGTGTTTCTGTTGTATTCATGCAGGGAACTGGCCACTACAAGAATCATGGTAGCTCTGCAGAGTGAAATACTGTAGACCAGTTAAAGCAGCTTTCAGTTAAAGCATCGCTAATTGCTTGCACATACTTATACTATGTTTTATTGTAATAGATACTCAAAGTATTATTTGCTTCCATAATTTGCAGCTTTCAATTGAGCATATATTAGTTGATTTGAGTGATACCATTATTACCAACAATATTAACACTTCCCTATGGGATGGCTTTGCATACTACTAATGCATGGTATTATTTTACTGAAAATTTGTATTTGCCTTATGCTTGTTTTAATCAATGTATTCCTTCATTAATTAATGTTTTCACTAAGTGATATCAAACATCTGTACAATCAATGTTTTTATCTGCTAAGCAATTGTATCACTTCTAATATCATGTGTTCCTTTCTAGAGTAGGTGATTTTTATGGTGAGGCTGATGCACGATATACAGATTGAGATGACATGGCTGTTGCCCTCCATCAATGAAGAGCTTCCATGGACTCAGAAACCATCAGGAGTCTTACTGGCAGTAACTTGCTCATCCAAAATGAAATACAAACGGAGGGAATGTGGGGATTTTGTAGTCTAAAGTTCCATCTTGTGGCTATTAAGGGATACATCACTGGTGTTTAGCATAATCAAGTTATTGTAGTATAAAGATGCATTGTTCTATGATTCTCTCTCTGCGCAGGCGTGGAATGCCTTAAGAGTGATAACCACATGACGCCTCTATGGCCAAATTCTTATCTTATGCTAATTTTGCTTGTTTTGCGTGCTTAATAAAAACGTCTGGGGGGAAGAAGGTAGCCATCTTCTTAATCTTCTTCTTCTTCTCTACCGGTACCTGAATACTAACAAGATAAAGTCTGCAGTGTCTTCATTTATCAGAGATCTCTCCCTGGTTTTCATGCAACTGCTGCTTGGCTGGCTTCCAAGCAGGGTTCCCTGGGGATTTCCCCACAATTTGGTAGTGGGCTAAGAGGTGCGTTGGGAAAGAAGTGAAGGGACCATGGCATTACACGAAACACACAAGAGCACACCTCTAATTAGATCACACAGAATACAATCTGGAAAGATAAAACACAGTCAGATTTATACATATATGTACATGCTTTTTGTTTCCTCAGAGTTTCTGTAAAGGAATAAGGCTGGCCAGGTTTTCCTTCGCCAGGGCAGGTTATCTCACCTTCCAATCTAGATTGGAGGAGCAAACAGACAGAACCCAGAGACCTTTGGGTAGAGTGGGTGGCATATAAGTTAAATAAATAAATAAATAAATATAAATAAAAACCATTTTAACTCTCTCTGGAGTCAAGACTTACTGGCAATTAATTTTGACTTGGAAAGTCTAGGGGCTATCCTGGACTCAACAGAACTCTGACTATGGAAAATAACAGCAGATAACAACATAATTATTGTAGCATTTCACATTTGGTAATAGCCCAAGAACCCTTTGCTAATAGTCAAACCACTGAAATTAGTACCTAGCAGCATGTATCTATATATAGTTTGTCTCAGCTGTTTCCTTTTGGATCCTTGTTTTGTAATGTTTCTTCTCCAAAATAGCAACTCTGAACTTCAGCTCAGAGTGTCCAAATAGATTGAAATTATCTGAAATAGGTTTCTGGGGATTGCCATTCCTGATATCTGATTTAGATCCATTAATTATTTTGTGCAATTATTATTTTGTCCCATTTGTCTTATGTAGAGTGTAGAGGAGCATTGATAGCAAAGGATGGCACATTAGCAGAAGAATATGTATAAGTGTGCTTGATGTTGTGTTGTAATTGTAATTGTGTTGACAGAATAAAGGCAGAAGTAGAGCTGGCATCTTTGTAGGGACTACCTCATATAGTTTTTCTTTTATTTTTTTTAAGGTTTGCTGCTTGTTGGCTAACAGAGTTCCTGTGCCTTTAAGAACTGTATAAACTGGCAGAAATTTAGCAGCCTAAGGGTTGCCATTTTCTAGTACTACAAATCTGGGCAGCCTAGTTTGTATAATATGCAAATGTTTATATTATGTAAATTTAGTGCATTAATAGTTGCAATGGTTTGTTGCCAATATATGTCATTCTTGGCAGTATTTACACAGTAAGCACTGATAATACAAGCATACAGTATTGTTTGATTAGGAACATGAAGATCCAAGCTCACATCTCTGTCTAGTCAAAAGCTTGCCTGATTTTACTGGGTCAGTCAGTATCTTTCAGCCAAACCTACTTTATAGGGTTGTTATAGGAGTAAATGGAGAAAGGGAACTATGTAAAGTTGCTACATACATATTTGTGTATGTAAGTAAACAATAGTGATATTTTGTCAGTTGTGGGAAGTTTTAGTGGGTAGTTTTAGTCCAAAGTTCCATCTTGTGGCTATTAAGGGATACAGCAGTGGTGTTTAGCATAATCAAGCTATTGTAGTAGAAAGATGCATTGTTCTATTTATTATTTTATTTATTTTATTTATTTTATTTATATCCTGCCTATCTAGTCACTTAAGACCACTCTAGGCGGCTTACAACAAGCGTAATACAAAATAATTAAAACAATTTTAAATAAGGGGAGAAACTTTGGACGAAATGGAACAGACACTAGGAGAGAGGAAAAAGAGGGAAGATCAGGAGTTGCCTGAGGGGAAGTCCTGTCGAAACATCAGTGTTTTTAATTGTTTGATTTTCTCTCTGCGCATGTGTGGAATGTGTAGACAAGATAAGTTTCTCGACGCCTCTTTGGCTAAAATCTTATGCTAATTTTGCTTGTTTTACGTACTTAATAAAAACGTCTGGGGTGAAGAAAGCAGCCATCTTCTTCTTCTCCACTGGTACCTGAATACTAACAAGATAAAGTTTGCAGTGTCTTTTTTATCAGAGAATTCTCTCATCAACTGTTGCTGGACAGGCCCAGTAACAGTTCCCTGGCTATTTTTCCACAGTCATTCATTAAATCAGATCATTGTCATTCTTTGCATACTTTTAAATTTTAATTTAATTTCTATGCCACCTATCTTTCATAAAGGGAACTTAGCTTATAGTAGAGTGGTACCATCAGTTACGAACTTAATTGGTTCTGGAAAATGGCTGTAACTCAAGTTGGTTGTAGCTCAAAGCACCATTTCCCATAGAAATAAACTGAAGCACGATTAATCCGTTCCAGCCGGAGGAAAAAACCCAAGACCCATCAGAAACATGATTAATCTGTTCCAAACAGAAAAAACACACACACTGAAAAACAAGCAAACAGTGCAAGACCCATCAAAAATGCAATTAATCCGTTCTGGGCAGAAGGAAAAAAAACTGGGAACAAAGGAACACTGCAAGACCCATTAGAAACACAATTAATCCATTCTGGCCAAAACAAAAACAAAAACCACACACTGAAAAAACACCAACACACCGCAAAACCCATCGGAAAAGCGATTAATTCATTCCAGCCAAAACAAAAGCAAAAACCACACCATGAGAAAAAACACCACAAAACCCATCGGAAACATGATTAATCCATTCCAGATGGAAAAAACACACACATAAAAAACAAACAAACACTGCAAGACCCATCGGAAATGCAATTAATCCATTCTGGCCGGGGAAAAAAAACTTTAAAAAAAAACAATGCAAGTCCCATCACAGCACAGAAACATAACCCCCCAGCCTAAACCCATGCTGCAAAACCCTGTTCTCACTCAGAACAGGCATTTTAAAAAGCAGAAAGGAATATCAGGCAGTCCGAAGCCTCCTCTGAAGGCGCACACTCTTAACCACTGGGGCGAAAGAGCTACAGAGAAGCAGCCTCTTCGCTGACCAATGGTTAGCAGTTTAAATTCCCTGTCTTTTCCCCCAGTTGTATCTCAAAGCTCCAGTCGCAAGTCAAAGCAAAATTTTGCGGCCAGAGCTGTTCGTAACTCGAATTGGTCACAAGTCAATACATTTGTACTGTAAGTCGAGGCACCACTGTAATTAAAATACACATAAAGTTTAGAAGACAATTTATTTACAATTTTAAAAAATTAAATACATGCTCATATTAAAATTTATCATATAGAATCACTTAATCACAAAAAATCACAATATTTAAAAGCACATCTGTGAGAGTTCAAGTTTTAGAATTTGGGTCTCCACAAAACATCCATAGACTTAGGTAACTTTGCAACAGGGGAAAGGTTTATTGGAGTATTCAACAAAAAATCCTTATCTATGAAATTGTCCCACAACTGTTCCCATTGCCAATAGGTCGGACAGGGTTATCCAAGCATCTTTCAAGAACGGATTGGTTTCTTCATGATTTCATGGACCCAGCCATCCCTGGAGGGAATCGTCTTTCAACACCTCGGCATCCTCTCCTTCCAGTAGGGGAATTGTCTCATCCTCGGTGGTTCTGGCCCACTTGCCATCTCTGGTGGCTGGGAATAAGACCAACGGTCCCCCTGGAAGCCTCTCCTCCTCGCCTCCTCCACTCTCCATCTCAATCTCTCTTGTTTTTCCCTTTCTACCTTTTCCTTCTCTTCCCTCGGCTGTTTCCACCATTAGCGAGCCTCTGCTTCACCCCAGTACAATGGCCATGGGGGAATTTCTTGTCTCCGGTGGTAATCCACCTCCTCCTTGGGCACACATAGTTGTTCCCTCTGTCCAGTCCAAGAGTTTTGTACCCAGACCCATTCCCAACCTGGAGGCAATCCCCTTTCCCCTCTTTTTATTTCTGCTGTCCCCACTTCTATCTCCACTTCTATCTCCACTCTATTTTTCTTACACATTCCCGCCAAATTGTCCTCTGTTTTGAATGGCCCGCACTTTTGACTTCCATGTCCTGGATGGCACTCCAGCGAGAGGCTTCTTTCTCTCACCTTCTGTCTCACAACATCTTTTAGTGACCAAAATTCTCCCTCCCTCTATACTGTATATATATATATAAGTCATATTCATATATATATTGAGATTCCTGCAGATTCTCCTACATCTTGTGGCAAAATCCAGTGAATCTGTAGGGGGAGTTTTGGTCACTAGAAGATGTTGTGAGATAGAAGGCGAGATAAAGAATACTTGGTTGCTGAGGTGCATACATTTATCACCAGACTGCAACATGAAAAAAGTTCAGTTAGAAATGTAAGTTTAAGACAACCAAAAGACTAAGTATTCAGCAGAAGACAGGGATGTTGACAAGACTTTCAGTCCGAGTCCCAAGTCTGAGACCAAGCATTAGGTACGAAGTCCCTAATCCAAGTCCAGGTCTTTGGTACAGAATCCCAAAACTGAGTTTCTTTTCCCTAGAAAAGGGAGGTTGGTGGTTCCCAAGTTGTGAGTTGAGTCCAGGTTGTTGAAAAATAAACCCTGAGTTGTGCCCAAGTCGAGTCATTAGTGAGACTGAGTCCTGAAACCCGATTCCCCACTGCTGGTAGAGAAGCACACTTTGAGCATTACTGGTTATAATTATTCCATCAGGTATGCAGTCTGTAGTCTCTAATATGGGAAATAGGATGATGAACTATATCATGGATGGGTATGCTGTGGCAGTCTAGGGGCTAAATTTCTATCGTTGGAACCCACCACAGGCTGCATCCCATCAAACTTGTGAAACACAAATAAACTATTTTTTTCGTTTGTTAATTGAACAAAGTGTGGAGGATTACAATTTGTTTTAATGGGGAATTTGCTCTTCAGGAAGTTTCCCCAAGCGTTCCTGTTTTTGATAAATTGTGCTTCCCAGAGGCAAGGCTGTCTATATTACTCACCCCTGTTTAAAAACAAATGTGTATCAGGCTATCCTATGCGATTTGCATAAAAGAAAAGTACCACTGAGCTTCACTTTTATGGATCTTTTAAGAGTACAAAAGCTGTCTTGTCATGTAACAGGTGTGCTTCATTACAGTTGCTGGAATCTGCCTCCCTCTCTAGTTGAAAAATGCAAGTCAGCAAATAGCAACAAATGGGAAACACTTATTTTATAAAACTAATTTTTTAAAATACTGTAGCCTATTCAAAACCAAAATATCCTCAAATGCTCTGCATTACAACAGGAACATCTTGCAACAATGTACTGATTCTAAAAAAATCAGTTTCTCTACGAGGTACTATACAGATGGTAGCTAAGCTCAGAGGGCACAGGAAGGCCTTATGGGAGGCATTGACAAATTATGCAACAGCCCTGCTATTCACAAAGTCACAGGCGTTAAACTCTCACAGGCCTGAGTCCACTACACCATTGGTTACTATGACATTAAAACATAATATCTAAATGCTACAAGCTGCTGGCCTGTTATACAAAACATATTGTCCTCCCATCTACCTGTTTTCCCAAAAATAAGACCTAAACTGAAAATAAGCCCTAATATGATTTTTCAGGATGCTTGTAAAATCAGCCCTACCCCCCAAAATAAGCCTCAGTTAAGTGAAACCCTGCCCTCCACCATTGTGCAGCAACCAGAAGATGACATGACTGTATGTGAATCAATATAGATTGTTGTACATGAAAAAAATAAAACATCCCCTGAAAATAAGCCCTAATGCATTTTTGGAGCAAAAATAATATAAGACCCTGTCTTATTTTCAGAGAGACACGGTATGTTATTGATTTAGCACCTATAACGGAACATGAACCACAGTAAAAGCCAACATCTGAACCATACGACTTCTCCTTCCCCTTTAGTGTATTCAGACACTTGTTTGTATAGAACTGAAAAATTCTAGTTATATTGGGAAGCAGTTAAATTATTATTCAGCCATAATAAAAAAATATTCTTAAGACATTATTGTAATTTAATATAGTGAACATGTTGCAGCTGCATAATTTTGTAAGTACTGTAATTATTTCCCATTTTTCAAAAACAACGAAAGCAAATACTTTTCAGGCACATACTTATAAATAAGTTCCCACTGAATTCAATACCATACAGTATTCTCCTTTGAATTGCACTTAGTACTGCAACCCAGTCTTGTCCATGGGGAACTCCCAGATTTCTAGTCCAAATACTGTACACAAATACACATACCTGTAATTTACATCATGGCCAGAATTCTATGGGTGTTCATTTAGCATCTGCATATCTTGCTATCTCTAATTGTGGCTAATTGACGAGGTGGTGAGCGTCACAGCTGTACAATTAGGTACAGGACTGAGTATGCAACTCTGATGTGTCTTGGTACCTTGTTAGTTAACTGCGGTTTGTTGTGGTAAAGTACACAAACCTTACAAGGGCCTAATCGTTATAATAAATAAAGAGTGTTAAACGATCTTTGGTTTATCAGGATGGGCATTACTAAAGGACAAGGAATTCTCTGCAACGTTATACTTTTGCTAATATACTCCCTTAGCTCATTTCAGTATTGTTGCTCAGATCTTGTTTAGCAATAAGAGGTTCGTGCGCGCGCGTGTGAGAAAGAGAGAGAAGAAAAATGATCGAAGCCTAATAACCGGTGGTTATTAGGACCTGTCGGGATTCCGAGGAAGCATTTTGCTTGGCTGCTGAGGCTGAGCTGGGGAAGACCTGGAAATGAAAGTAAAAAAGACCAAGAGGCACATGGAGGGAGCTGCAGGGCCAGCAGCTGTAGGGGCTGCTCTAAGGGCAGGATGGTGCTTTCTGTAATTAAATAACAATTACTGGTATTATTACTAACCGTAATAATGCTTTAATAATATATCTAGTAATATAATACAATTTATCAGAGAGAGGCGATCCAAGTGTAGAGGGAATACCTAAGCAGAAGAGGTAAGTTGGTTGTGTTATTTATTTTCCTGGGAAAGAAGGACTGGAGGGGAGGAGAGAAGATCCATGAAAAATACACCTGAAGCAATATGCGTTGGTTTGCAAAGTAATAATATTATGGACTGCAGAACTACAGTATTGCTTTATCCCAGCCAGAAGCGAAAGGTAACACGAAAGTCCCAAATGTGTTTTGTCTTAAAATGGTACTTTGGAACAATTGGTTAAAAGATATTTCTTCCCCCTGTTTTGGAGCTGAGATTGGCAGAGGGTGAACAGTTGGGAAGGATACGGTAATCCGAGAAGCCCTTTAGAGTCCGGAGGATTTCGTATAAATGTTATGCCATCGTTTGGAATCAGTCGAATATTTGGCCGTGTTTTTCGCCTGTTTTTCTTGCGAAAAGTACGAATTATATGTGCAATGCAAAGGCTTTGCAGAAGGGCTGATTTCGGACGTTGAGGGAGTTTGCTAAAGAAACGTTTGATTAGTGCTTGCTCTAGTATGTTATCATCTCACTTGTAAAAGTTAACCAGTTTAGCAGAACAAAAGTGTTTCTTTAAAAAAAAAAAGTTTATGAGGCTATTTCAGCCTGGGAGCAGCCGTGGTAGTTTATTGTGATATTAACAGCATTTCATGTGGTGAAAAACGGTGGCTTCCGAAGACAGACGACGCCTTCCTGTTTACTTCCGCGGTTGAGGTGTATCTAATTTCGGTTGCCTTTTCTAAGCGAGCCCGAGGATTGGAGGCCTTGGGTTAATCGGAAGGAGTTCGATTTTGATCCTGCGGAATGTAAGCCAAGAATCGTGACTGGTAATGGGGACAGGATAAAGGAAGCAATTCTAAGGAGTAGGGCAATAAACAAGATAGAGAACACAATCAGTGGGCATAAGCAGGATGCATTCCCCTTTAAAAATGTTGCTAATCTATTTTACGTGGCTGTTGCACGAATATGACGGCTAAAACAAAATACTGTACTGTATGCAGAGAAAAGTGGAGAACCAATGCTTGGGGGGAATGGGAGATCATAACATAAAGAAAAATGTGTTTGCTCCCCTGCCCCCCTCCCTTGGAGGGAACTCAGTAATGGGTACACTAAACTGCTAGTAAATGAGTGCCATAAAAGTAATCTTAAATTAGATCTTACAGATTGTAGGCTACAGTGTTAATGTATAAACCGGACCACTGCAGGTAAGCTGCACATATTTTTCTATGCAAAAAAGTACAATTTGCATGAAGGGAACAAACTTGTTTTGTACCTGCCATACCATTTGTGAAATTTCTGGAGAGATCCTTCTTAATTATCCTATAACCAGTGGCACATCCCAGTCTATTGGTTTAATCAAAGCTTTGTTTTGCCCTAATGTTCAGGTTGTGACAGAAGGATGGAAAGTAAGAGGTTCAAAGCTGTTATACTAAATGTCTGTTCCTGTTTTATGTACAGTATTTGTTTTTAAAGCTTTTAGTATATCTTCACTATATATTTTCAGGCATTGACTTGATGGCTTTTTAACCTGAGGATCTTGGCATTGTAATAATGTAATGAAATTAACCTGACTCTGCATGTCTTGGATATCTTTCTTGATAAGCTTATTTAGAGTGTTTTGAGTGATAATTAGAGAAAACGCTGACATTTATGGGTATGGTTTTGATAGCAGGTGGACATCTTAGATGCATATATCCTTGAGGTGTACATAGTGAAGACAGACTAGAGTAAACAGAAAAAGGAAGGTGCGGTTGGTAGGTCTTGGAAGATGTCGTACAAAGAAAGGCATTAGGCACAACAGAATGAAGCAACCTGATGGATAAAATGGATACCTGAGAATCCATTGAACCCATATCAGGCTGATGGTTAGATGCAAGAAGTGGAGATGTAATGGTCAGTGCTGTATTTTCAGAAGAGAGAATTTTGAGGAATATTAATTAGTGGCTAAAAGGAACTGGGTGTGAACGGATTTATTTTCTATTAATTTTACACTTTAGAAAGTTTTATTTAAAATAAGTTATTCTGTTCCCATTCTTTCCTCTTTGTTGTTGGCTACTTCACCACAGTTGTTAATGTTTACTATTAACTTGTTTGTTATGGAAAATGGAAGAAAACTCTTGAATTAAAATAAGTTTATTGTAAAGTTGTGCAGACATTTCAAAGCTTATGTGTTCTGCAACCATACCCATTACATACAGGTTTGGTTATTTATTTATTTATTTATTTATTTATTGAATTTATATGCTGCCCACTCTACCCAGAGGTCTCTGGGTGGCTTACAATAATTAACATTCAATACAATAAAAATAAAATGATTAAAATACAATTAAAATACAATTAAAATTGCCATCATCAGGACCCACAGTTGATGTTATTTCAATTTAAAGCCTTCTGGAACAGGAAGGTTTTGACCCGGTGCCGAAAAGTCATCAACGTCAGCACCAGACGAATTTCAGTTGGGAGGGCGTTCCATAGTCTGGGGGCAGCTGCAGAGAAGGCCCTTTGTCTACAAGCCAACCCTCTTAACTCCTTGAGGGATGGCTCTTTCAAAAGGGCCCCCAGCTAGATCTTAACTGCCGGATAGGTTCATATGGAAGGAGGCAGTCCTTCAAGTATCCAGGGCCCAAGCCGGCTTTATATGTCAAAACAAGCACTTTGAATTGGGCCCGGGCAGCAACTGGTAACAATGTAAGTTAAACAGAATCGGCTTGATGTGATCTCTAGCGGCTCCACCACTCACCAGCCGATTCTGGACCAGTTGCAGTTGCCGGACTGTCTTCAAAGGCAGCCCCACGTAGAGCGCATTGCAATAATCTATACGAGATGTTACCAGTGCATGTGTAACTGTCATGAGACTCCGCTCGTCCAGGTAGGGCCTTAGCTGGTATAATTTCCGCAGCTGAAGGAAGGTGCCTCTGGCCACCGAGTCCACCTGGGCTTCCAAAGTTAGACTGGGGTCCAGGAGCACCCCCAGGCTGCGGACCCTGTCCCTTAGGGGGAGTGTAACCCCATTCAGGGCAGGGAAATGGCCCTCCAACCTGTCCGGCGAAGCACCCACTAACAGCACTTCCGTCTTGTCTGGATTGAGTTTCAATTTATTAACCCTCATCCAGTCCATTATCAGGTCCAGACATGAGTTCGGCACAAAAACTGCCTCACCTGGATTGGTGGAAAACGAGAGGTAGAGCTGAGTATCGTCAGCATATTGCTGACTCTTCAGCCCAAACCTCCTGATGATCTCTCCCAGCGGTTTCATGTAGATGTTGAACAGCATGGGGGACAGTATCGAGCCCTGAGGAACCCCATGACATAAATGCCATGGGGCAGAGCAACTGTCCCGTAGCACCACCCTCTGGACATGGTCAGCTAGGAAGGAGCGGAACCACTGTAAAACAGTGCCCCCAACTCCCAACCCAGCCAGCCTAACCAGAAGGACATCATGGTTGATGGTGTCGAAAGCCGCTGAGAGGTCCAGGAGTATCAACAGGGTCACACTCCCCCTGTCTCTCTCCCGGCAAAGGTCATTGTACAGGGCGACCAAGGCAGTCTCTGTACCAAAACCCGGCCTGAAACCTGATTGAAATGGATCCAGAAAAGGTTGTAAGGTTATATGGCAGGAATTAGCAGCATGGGAATTATCATAAGCCGTATGTGGTTCTCAAGGTGTATTTGATCAGCCTGGGTCTTATTAGAATCATAGAAATCCCCTGACTTGCATAATAAAATTAGGCTTCTAATTGCTGTGAATAGTTATTAGGCGTAAAAACATAATTGCAAATATTGCTGAAAATTGTAAACAAGGAGGCAGCATAGGAATAGACTTCTATTTATTAGCGATGACAAGGTCTTATCCACTGAAAGTAGCAGTATCAAAATGAAATTTATGTAAGGAATTGGTATTTTGTGACTTTAGCTATTAACTGTACTGTACAGTACTCAGATTGGTTAAAAATCAACCATGGCAATTATTTGCAGCTATTATATGAAGATGAGCTAGGATGTGTTCTAATTGCTTTGGAGCCTGAAGATTTGCATCCTGTACTTGAAAGATGCCTTTAGTTTCAAACCTGGAAATGGATGCTTCGGTTCCTGGGTTGGGTTTATTACATGAGCTGGTTCTCATAAATTGTTGTGAATACTTATGTGTTTTTCTCTGCTGCAGTGACTGTAATGGAGAGACAAAAAAGAAAAGAAGAAATAGAGAAGGGGCTTCAGTTCATCCAGTAAGCGAATTTATTTAGAGACGTCGATGTTTCTGTTTTGGTTAATCTGTGAAACAATAATTGTTTGAGGTATTCTGTAAAATGTAATTTGTAATCCCTTCCAAAGGAGCAGCTCACAGATTAAGCATAAATTTCATAGGTAAGAGTATAAAAACATTGCCGTCAAAATGCTGAATAAAATGAAGGGCCTATAAAACCCATGGACTCAAACTGCAGATCAGGTAATCAGGATGCATGAGATCAAGAATCAAATTGCGGTTCCAGTGCAGAGCCATAATATGGTGCCACCTTGACCTCATGAATGGACTGTTCCTTGCATTTGTAGTAGAGAACAGTTACATATTGAATGTTTGTGATCTTAACTTTTAGTTTCTGTTTATCTTTGGTGAAAGAGATTGCAGATTAGATCCTGCCCAGCTGTTCCATTGATTTTTAATATGACTGCCAGAAGATAAATGTATTATCATGGCATTTGACTATAACTGTTTATAATTTGACTATAATTGCTTGGGATTGCGTCTTGCACTTGGAAGAGTGCTTCTAATTTACTTAGCTGTGCATGAGTACAACTTCAGATCATAAGAGAGTTGAATTTAGTTGGAGTTATTGCTTCCTCTACAACTAACATATGTAGGCAATAGAAATCATCACATTGGGTGCATTTTTGCAGAAATTTGGGAGTTTAGAAGAATGCATTGACTTTCCTTCTTTCACTAGTGGAGAATGTGGATTAATTCTATTGAAGCAGGTCTGGGTGCCTGACAGACTATAGTTGCATAATAGCTTTAAGGTATAGATAACCAGTAGTCTTATTTTGTACACAAATCCCCTAGATGTTTGTTTTAATTTTCGCCCATAGCTGCCCATTCTTTGGTAGAGCCTGTTAACCAGCTACAGACTAACAGCAGCATAATTTAACTCACATTTTACCAGCTTGGTCACAAGAATATAATGGAGGAAGCATGGTAGAAGCTTTACTGAAGGTAAGATACACTACATCCAAGACATCCCCCTGATCTACCAAGCTTTTCTGTAAGAAAAAGAGATAAGATTAAGTATTGCTTCACAGTGGAAGTGAAGAACACATTTAAGGAACTAGATTTGGTGGACAGAATGCCTGAAGAACTATGGATGGAGGCTCATAACATTGTACAGGAGGCAGCAACAAAAAACATCCCAAAGAAAAGGAAATGCAAGAAAGCAAAGTGGCTGTCTAACGAGGCCTTACAAATAGCAGAGAAGAGAAATAAAATGCAAGGGATAGGGAAAGTTACATAAAATTGAATGCAGACTTTCTCCTTAGCAAGGAGAAACAAGAGGGCCTTCTTAAATGAACAGTGCAAAGAAATAGAGGAAAAGAATAGAAAGGGGAAAACTAGAGATCTTTTCAAGAAAATTTGAGATATTAAAGGAACATTTTGTGCAAAGATGGACATGATAAAGGACAAAAATGTTAAGGATCTTACAGAAGCACAAAACATCAAGAAGAGGTGACAAGAATACCCAGAGGAATTATACCAGAAAGATCTGGATGTCCTGGACAACCCAGATAGTGTGGTTGCTGACCTTAAGTCAGACATCCTGGAGAGTGAAGTTAAGTGGGCCTTAGAAAGCATGGCTAACAGCAAGGCCAGTGGAGGTGATGGTATTCTAGTTGAACTATTTAAAATCTTAAAAGATGATGCTGTTAAGATGCTACACTCAATATGCCAGGAAGTTTGGAAAACTCAGCAATGGCCAGAAGATTGGAAAAGATCAGTCTACATCCCAATCCCAAAGAAAGGCAGTGCCAAAGAATGCTCCAACTACCGTACAATTGCACTCATTTCGCACGCTAGCAAGGTTATGCTCAAAATCCTACAAGGTAGGCTTCAGCAGTATGTGGACCGAGAACTCCTAGAAGTACAAGCTGGATTCTGAAGGGGCAGAGGAACTAGAGACCAAATTGCTAACATGCGCTGGATTATGGAGAAAGCCAGAGAGTTCCAGAAAGATATCTACTTCTGCTTCATTGACTATGCAAAAGCCTTTGACTGTGTGGACCACAGCAAACTATGGCAAGTCCTTAAAGAAATGGTAGTGCCTGACCACCTTATTTACCTCCTGACAAATTTATATGTGGGACAGGAAGCAATAGTTAGAACTGGATATGGAACAACTGATTGGTTCAAAATTGGAAAAGGAATACGACAAGGCTGTATATTGTCTCCCTGCTTATTTAACTTCTGTGCAGAGTACATCAAGCGAAAGGCAGGATTGGATGAATCCCAAACCAGAATTATGATTGCTGGAAGAAATATCAACAACCTCAGATATGCAGATGATACCACTCTGATGGCAGAAAGTGAGGAGGAATTAAAGAACCTCTTAATGAGGGTGAAAGAGGAGAGCGCAAAAAAAAAATGGTCTGACACTCAACATAAAAAAAATAAGATCATGACCACTGGTCCCATCACCTCCTAGCAAATAGAAGGGGAAGATATGGAGTCAGTGGCAGATTTTACCTTCTTGGGCTCCATGATCAGTGCAGATGGTGACAGCAGCCACAAAATTAAAAGACGCCTGGTTCTTGGGAGGAAAGTGATGACAAACCTAGACAGCATCTTAAAGAGCAGAGACATCACCTTGCCGACAAAGGCCAGCATAGTCAAAGCTATGGTTTTTCCAGTAGCAATGTGAGAGCTGGACCATAAAGAAGGCTGACCGCTGGAAGAATTGATGCTTTTGAATTGTGCTGGAGGAGACTCTTGAGAGTCCCCTGGATTGCAAGGAGAACAAACCTATCAATTCTGAAGGAAATCAACCCAGAGTGCCCATTGGAAGGACAGATCCTGAAGCCGAGGCTCCAATACTTTGGCCATCTCATGAGAAGAGAAGATTCCTTGGAAAAGCCCCTGATTTGGGAAGGTGTGAAGGCAAGAGGAGAAGGGGACAACAGAGGATGAAATGGTTGGACAGTTTCATCGAAGCTACCAACATGAATTTGACCCAACTCAGGGAGGCAGTGGAAGACAGGAGGTCCTGGCGTGCTCTGGTCCATGGGGTTACGAAGAGTCAGAAAGGACTTAACGACTAAACAACAACAAATTGCTTTACTTGTTTTTGAGAAACTTGCACTGTCTCTGCATAAGTATCTTACTATTTTCTAACAGCTCACAGACTGACTGTTTAATGATGTGTTCTAGAACTTTTCCTGGTTTGATATTAAACTGACCAATTGGCCATTTGTCCTCCTTTTGAAGGGGTGACAGTTCCCTTTCTTCAAGGACCTAGTTGTTCTCCATGAATTCTAAAAGAAGATAGGCAGAAGCTTTGACCTTGCATTTACATGATTCAACCCTTTAATAAAAGCTCCTTTTTTCATTCAAAATAGATAGATGCTTCTTCTAACCCCTTACCAAACTTGGGCAGCAGTCCTTCATTGCCTTTTTTACTTGTGCTAGGTTGAACACTGTTTTCCTTCTGGGAAAATATGGAAACAAAATAGGTGTTGATTTCCACATCCTTTTTTGTCACAATTAGCATTTCACTACCTTATCTATATAACCGACATACTAGTTTCTTGTTCATTCTCTTTCTTCAGGCATAGTTGAAACCTGCTTTTTGTTACTGTACAATATTTGTAAGTTTGAGCTTATTCTACACATTAGCACTCCTCACTTTCTGCCTACTAATAATGGCTACTTGTTTGCACTCTTGCATAGCAATTTACTTTTCTTTCCATTTCCTATACATGTTTCTTTTAAATTTTAAATTGTCCGATAGTTCGTTATGTAGCCCCTCTGCTTTGTTTAGATCCCTCCCACTTTCTTATAGGAGATGTTTGCAGTTGTGTCCTTAGTGTCTCACCTTTTATAAACTTGCATCCATTGTGAACTCCATTCTCTGAGTATTTCTGACCATGAGATCTTAGTATTTTGTTATGTGTTGGATTACAACTCCAGTCATCCCAGTCATTAGCCATACTAGCCAAGGTGTATGTCCAGAACATCTGATGGACAGCAGGACACCTACCTCTGCTGTATATTTGGTTGGATCAAAGCTCACTCATTAAGCTCTGGAATTTATTCCTGACTCTAGTTAAAACATTAACGTCCCCCACTTTGAAAAGATATTTTACACACAGAAACATGCCTAGTCATTTTTTTCTTTTGGTCTTAAAATGCTAGCTTTCTCAATATTGTGACTTTATTCCTGCTGTTTTATAAACAGTAGCCATCAGAAGAGTGCATGAGAGACGTCTTTTAATTAAATAATAGGGATGTTTATGGGCAGGTAATGGGCTTGTTTTGCATGTGTAAGTATTGTCCAAGCACATGTCAGCTTGCAAAAGCTATAGTGGTACAGTACCCTGTTTCCCCGAAAATAAGACCTAACCTGAAAATAAGCCCTAATGCGCTTTTTTGGAGCAAAAGTTAATATATGACCCTGTCTTATCAGGGAAACATGGTAGGTAATCAGAGGCATAGTGCAGCATTCCGTACCAAATTATATTGTAAGTAAAGACTGTGGGAAATTGATTCTGCAGACTCATTCCATAGTTTGAAGGCAGCAGTCAGAAGAAGCAAACATGTGAAAGAGAATGTGTTTCATTGTGTCTCCATATTATGGATTTAGAACTGAGTCCTTAACGTATATTACACAGGCTACTGTATTATTTACACACTTCCATATGTGATCAATTCTTTGTCTTTGTCTAGGTCCACATTACCTCTAATCCAAGAAGATTATGAGGTAATTTTAAGATTCTGTTTTTATTTTAGTCTTGTGGCATCATGCATGTTTGTTTATATGCCTTGTCATGTCAAAAATTCCATATTCAGGTGAAGGACAGGGAAATAATTTTCTGTTGTGGCTGGATGAGCAATTTTATGTAGAAAGAGTCTCTTTCACAACTAACTTCATCTGAAGCAGAGTTAAACAGATTATGGTTTTGTCATTTATTTGCATGTTTATTCCTGTTTTAGTTCTTTTGATGACCCAGGTTCCAACAGAGAGTAGGACCTTCTCAATGATAGTTCTAGTTTTTCTGCTTAAAAAGGGATAAAGTGCTGTACAATCTTCTCCATGCTTTCTTTCCAAAGGGGTGTGCAGGCAAGAAAATGAAATCCAAAACAAGGAAATACCACACATAGAATTAGCAAAGCATATTCCTAAAGGTTCTCTGTTTTGTTTTTTAAAAAAAGGGCACTGCTTTGGAAAGAAAACATGGAGAAGATTGTGTAGATCTGTATAAAATTATCCCCCTCAGATAACTGGAGCTACAATTCATAAGGTCCTGCTCTCCGTTGAAGTTATTCAGGTTGGATTCCAGCTTGTCAAAAGATATCAGGTGTTAAGAATGGGGAACCATATGAGAAGACATATTTTCAGACATAGAATAAAAAAAGTTAAGGATTTGATGCGTAAGAATCAATGCTTTGAACTGCTTCAGAATCAAATGAATTGGCAGCCAATGCAGATGGCTAAAAATAAGTGATACTGTATGTGAAAAATATTGGTCTGATTTATAAAAAAAAGTATAGGTTCTGGTTTATCTATGTTATTCCTCTGGACAAAAGTGAAGATGATCACAGAAACAGTTCAACTCAAAGTAAAATAAATTTCAAATATTTATTTAAAAATCATCAAGGATAGGCTGAGGATGTATGTATCCTTATAAAAATATGATAAAATCAAACATAAATTAAGTAATATGACCTTGGGAATGGAGAGAGGCAGATGTAAAATACCTTATATCAGTTTATGTTCAGTTATTAGACTAGAGAATGATACAAGGTGAAAAATCAAGTATCTGTATATTGTATATCATGGGCAGGGCTATAACAACGGTAACATTGGTGCACAAGAGGAGAGATGAAGGAACAGCAGACCTCATACAGCAGCAAAGGAATACATTTCACTTAACTGAAGAGTTATTGCTCACAAATTGGCAAATAGGAAATTCAAGGATTGCCCAGGTTATGTGCCATTATGTTAGGTTTACGAGGAAGCATGTTTGGTGGTTTAGATGCTGCAAGGATATTGTGGCAAGGACAAAATGGGATGATGACATGCTTTGCGGGAGGATGACAAAGGACTCGAGCTTTCTGTAATTTTGTTTCACATTCTCTTTCTGTAGGCCTTTTTGCAAAAGCTAGTGCAAAACTTATTTGCAGAGGGCAACGATTTGTTCAGAGAGAAGGATTTCAAACTGGCGTTAGTGCAGTATGTAGAAGGGCTGAATGTGGCTGAATATGCAGCTTCTGACGAAGTGACCATTCCAGTGGATCTCTTATGTAAGCTGCATGTGAATCGGGCTGCCTGTTACTTTGCTATGGTGAGTATATGCTTCATAGATGTATACAGTATACTTTTTAAAAATCTCTTGTCACTTGATGGCTTGCAGATGAATCTACAAGTAGAGTCCCTTTTGAAATGAAGAACTGCACTGAAGTGACTGAAAGAAATCAACATTTTTATATCTGTCATAGCTTATTTACACATAGAGATAATTGGTGGTGCCTCGCAAGATGAAAGTAATTTGTTCTGTGAGTAGCGCCGTCTTGCGAAATTTTCGTCTTACAAAAAGCGGCTTCCCATAGGAATGCATTGCAGTGCATTCCTATGGGAAACCTCGCAAGACGAATGAATTATTTTCATCTTGCAAGGCATCAGTCTTGCGAAAAAATATCTTCTTGTGAAGCACAGCCATAGAAGAAGTTATCTTGCGAGTAACCAACATGATTGCAAAAACCATTCGTCTTGCGGGTTTTTCGTCTGGCGAGGCGTTCGTCTGGCGAGGCACCACTGTACATAATGTTGTATTCATCAGGTAGTGACCATGCATGTGAGATTCACACATTAGTCATTTCTGTTAAGAGCAGACAAAAGTAATGGTAGTCTTCAAAAAGATGAGTGGGAAATGTGGATTGTGCTAACCTGATCCATTTTTTTTCTGCACAACTTTATCCCAACAGGATTTTGCCAGTTGGGAGAGATCCTCCATGGAAAGTGACATGGAGGGTTTGTTTGTACTAGATTTCTCATATTATATTGGTCTCTTTTCCAAAAGGGCCTGTATGAGAAGGCTTTGGAAGACAGCGAAAAGGCTCTGGGGTTCAATAAAGAGAATATCCGTGCACTCTTCAGGAAAGCCCGTTGCTTGAATGAGCTGGGGAGGCACAAGGAAGCATATGAATGTAACAGCCGCTGTTTGCTCTCCCTTCCACATGTAAGTATAGCTTTCACACGTACAGATGTACACACATAACCCATATTTATAATAATGAAGGAATGTAAATGTTTTGAGATAAAGGTACTTTAATTACAGAGGTTTTGTTCCTTTTCCTGTTATTACCTTCATCTTTTTAATCATGATGGAAAGGTTATTCTCAAAGATTTATATACCTTCTATATTTTGCTCACAGTGAAAAAGCTGGGATAGGGAACATATAATCCTCCAGATGTTGTTGAAATTCAGCTCTCATCAGCCATCACCACTGATTCTGCTGGCTAGAGCTGACGGGAATTACACTTGAACAACATTTTGGTATTTTCCCACTTCTGAAATATGAGAATCCAGTTTTTATTACTAATATAGCAACTAGCTGTCATAGTCTTTAACACTTACTGTAAATAAAATGTAGTTATTAATTTTATATTCTATGCTTTGCCCCACACTAGGACACAAAGCAGCTCATAACAAGATTAACTAAAAGAGGTACAGGTTACAGTGTACAAAGTCATATTGTCAAAGCATAAATAAATGAATTAGGAAATAAAATGCAAACAATTTAACTAAAAGCAGTTGAAAACAGAGCAATAAAGAAAGTGCAGTAGCTCCCGAGAAAAGCTCCTCCTTTCAGTCAGTCATGACGTTGCCAATAGCCTGCCAGCCTCTCCTGGATGGGGGTTACACAGCCTGGGAGTACCCACAGGGAATACATGACAGGGCCCCACAATGATCACCCCAAGTTGACAGCTGCAACAAAAAGCATGGCCATGAGATTGGCTATGGTGGCACCTGACAAAATAGCCAACAACAGGCACTGAGCTGAAAGCCAGTTGTCTGGTCATGGAAACACTGCACTTGTGGCTGTTGCATGAACAGAGGTTTTTTATTTATTTATAAAACTAAGATGCAAAAAAGAAGGATGAAAAAAAGAAAACAGAACTAAAGAAAACCTTAATAACACAAAACAAAATAAACAATACAGGTGTGGTATAAAGACTGAGTACTTCAGATTACCTGATGGGGAAAACATCAGGGTCATCCCAATAGAGTGGAAGAGCAGTGATCGTCCCAGCATGCCGCCTGTTGTACAGGAAAGTGAGATCAATTCCAGGACCCAAGGAAACAGAGCATTGGGAGGTAGGAAACAAGGGTGGTCCCCAACCCTTTGGGAAGGCAGTAGGGGCTAGCCAACTTAAGGGTGAGCCAAGACTCTATAGGTGAAGACAAGAAAAGGGGAAGCAGGTGCTCTAGTGGATGAACCAGCTGAGGAGAGAACCCAGCCCGGATAGGGCAGAACCTTCAGTCACTAAGGAACCGGTTAGACAGGAGTGAGCCTCCTTAAACCACAGGCCACTCACACTTCCTGGCTACAGTTGACCCCAAGACACATGGTTATCTAGGTCCCCCATCCACCATGGCCAGCACCTCCTTATCTGTGTCTAGTATAACAGCTGCTTAATATTGAGCGTGTCTGCTCCTGCAGTGATCCCAAACCTTGGGTAATCCAGGTGTTCTTGGACTGCAATTCCCAGACGCCTTCACCACCAGCTGTGCTGGACAGGGTTTCTGGGAGCTGCAGTCCAAGAACTCTTGCGTTACCCAAAGTTGGGAACCACTGTACTACTGTACCAACTTCCTCCTTATCAGTGAAGCCCAGGTCCTGTCATGGCCTATGCCTTGCAAACGGCTAGATCTATTTCTGCTTTCTAGCTGTAGAGTCTGGACTCTAAAAGTATCTTGAGGCCCACTCCCTGAGTGGAAGGACCTAGAGGCAAGTACCTTTTGGACAATGCTGTATCGCGAGCAGAGGGAAGCAAACAGGACTAGCTATTTCTCAGAGTCCGCTGCCTTATATTTAGAGGTTTGCTGTGATTCAGTGACCTGACCAGGGAAGCCATGTTGCAGTTTGGGTCCAGGTATACTACTGTGTTTGACTGCCAGTAAATCCTGTATTAGCTCAACTGTATTCTTAACCTGCCTAATGTATAATTAATTAATTATATTTATAGCCCATTTTGCTCCCAGCACAGAGATCTAGAGCAACTGTTTTTAAAAAAGGTAGAGATAGAGATTAATTAATTAATTAATTTTAAATTAACTTGTGGGTAACTTGTTTGTTTTTATATCACCTTTCCCCCAGAATTGGTACTCAAGGTGGCTTAAGGTGGTACTCCAAAACAATTAAAAACAATATAAAACTAAAATATAATAGAATTACAAATGATAAAACTGAATAAAATTCATTATGGTATTAAAATTAAAGCACTTAAAAATATTTGGTAAGACATCCAGTGCAGTTGTATACTGTAAAAACAATGAATTACAATACTGAAAGTCAGTTAAACATCATTATATTAAAACAACCAATTTAGACTGGTTTAAAAGTATAGCAAGAAAAAATAACAAGTACAAATAGTACAGAAAGGACTTGCTTCCCTATGAAAGGGCGAAAAAGGAGAGAAGCCACTTGTTGGCAGTGCTGCTAAAAGTAATGGATTTCTAGTGATAGTTCTCCACCTTTTTCTGTTGCCTGGAGGATTAAGTATTCAGGATTTTAGCCAGGATCTGGTAGAGATAATGAGGACAAGAGGCACCAAGACTGAAAAGAACAGTTGGTACATTTTTTGTGTATATGTGTGAGCTGATCCTGAACTGTTCAACAAGCCATGCATAACTCAAGCAGTGGCTTTATGTAGTATGAATGTGACTAGTGTTTTGCTTCCCTGGAAGGTGAAGATATTTGAGCCCTTTGCATGTGTTCATGTACTTGAGTGAAGAGGATGGGGGTGCGAATGTAAGCCCTGTTCTTGAACATCATGGGAGGTTTCTAACTGCGTTTGGTTGAGTGCACTTGGAGTGCTTTTCAGATCTTTGCACTAAGTGCATGGAAGTCTAAATAATTTCTGGCTGGTGGGAATGTTCAAGGTATGAGGATGACATAAATACAGCCCTCCATATATTTGGGCAAAAGCCTTTTTTGTTCTTGTTCTTTGTTTTCACTGCCAAAAAAAAAAAAAGAGAGAGAGAGAAAAACATACTGCTTTTCATCTAACTAAAACTACTGTTATATGTGAGGAATGTAGTTTAATTTTGCACATACAAAATATCTGTTGTTGTTTTTCTGCTGAAGGATGAAAGTGTGGCACAACTTGGACAGGAGCTTGCACAGAAGCTGGGCTTAAGGGTTCGGAAAGCATATAAGAGGCCTCAGGTATGATATTTATGTCCTGTTCTTCTTCCGGTTAACATATATAGGATTATATTACGTTTGTCTCTTAGTATGATGGGGGACATGGTGGCGCTGCGGGTTAAGCCGCAGAAGCCTCTGTGCTGCAGGGTCAGAAGACCAGCAGTTGTAAGATCAAATCCATCTGACAGAGTGAGCTCCCGTCGCTTTGTCCCAACTCCTGCCAACCTAGCACTTTGAAAGCATGTAAAATAGCTACCACCATGGTGGGAAGGTAACAGCATTCTGTGTTTAGTCGCGCTGGCCATGTGACCATGGAAACTGTCTACGGACAAACGCTGATTCTATGGCTTGGCAGCGGGGATGAACACTGCGCCCTAGAGTCGGACACGACTGGACTAAATGTCAAGGGGAACCTTTACCTCTCAGTATAAACTGAGATTGAGACTAAATGACGTGCCTAGGACCACCTAAAGAGTGTCATGGCAGAACAGGGATTTGAGCTTGTGGGTTGCAACATCCAAACCGGTGTTGTACTTCAGACCTACACAGTGTTCGATCCAACAAATTGGAGGCAGCTCACCTGTACTATGCAGTGATTTTTGAAGTGTTTAATATACAGCCCAGTTAATGCAGTGCTAGATAAGGGGCAAAAATGGAAAATGTTTGAATTCCTAGTGGACTGTCTTGAGATGGCTCATGGTCTGTGTTGGCCATGGTGAGGTTGAGCAAATACCGAGGCATTGTATCACACTGATTCTCAGTGAAGTGACAATTAGTATTTCAGGTTAGTCGCATTGTATTGTCTTCAGAAGAAAGATGAGGTATAAATCTGTGTGTGTGTGTGTATAAATAAAAGATCACCTTTTCTTTTACACTCCTTCCCATTATCTTTGAATCATTTGGAGTGGCCCTTGATAATTATGGGGGCTTTTGATAATCAGGGGAGGTCCTCCTCTCATCAATATGATGGCCCCTCAAATGAGGGCATTTGATTGAGTTGCCCTGCCAAATAGGTCTCCTGACTGAGCCATTCACTGGCAGTTTTGAGGTTTGGGTGCATGCTGAAAATGCTTAGCTTAGGCTTGTCTAGAGTAGTTTTGTAACTCATGTAAACAGCTGCTCAGTCTTACAGATTTATAGTAGTAATTAGACATGAGATATTCATATTTGCATCAACTGGGAGTCGAATATGAATATCAGCACCACAGGTGCCTGGGAAAACTGGACCCCGCCTCCAGAATGGCAGGTCCATGTACCACGTGTCACGTGGTGAGCATGACCAGCATTGTTCTTGTTGCGCCAATCCAGGAAGCATCCCAGCCAGCGCTTCCCCACCTCCCCGTGTAGCTGACCATTCAACAACTGAGCAAGGAGACTCATTGTCCCACCTCCTCATCAGAGTGGTTGGCTATGTGGGCAGGCGGGGAAGTGAAGGCTGGATTGACACGACGAGAATGATTCCAGCTATGAGTGCCGTGTGGTGAGCGGACCTGTTGGTTCGGGAAAGGAGGCACTGGTTTTCCCAGGCATCTGTGGTGCCAGTATTTGTATTTGTGTCCCCAGAAATACAAATACAAATATCCCATGTCTAGTATTCATATACACACATCACCCTTGTAAATACCATCCATATGTACACTACTTTGGTAAATCTTTTGTTAATTTGTACATATATTTTCTTAAATAAATTAAAATATGTAATTATAGAGTGTTTATAAAAACATTTCAAGCTGGCTGGATATCTCAGTGGGTTGAAGTACCTGTCTATGAAACCAGAGGTTGGGATTTTGATTCCCCAGTATACCTCTCAGAAGAAGAGGTGGCCTTCATGACCATGGGCAAACTGCGCAGTCCAGGAACACCACTGGAAAAACAGATTGATAAGCCACTTCTGAATGGTTTAGAGCTTCAGAACTCTGGGAGGGGTAACCATACATTGAAATTGATTTCATAGAACATTATTGTTATTACAAAAGGCAATTGCCAGAAAGTTGGACTTGTGAATATAAAATTATCTGCCATTTGTAAACCGCCCGGAGAGTGCTTGTAGCGCTATGGGGCGGTATATAAATACAAAAAAATAAAATAAAATAAAATAAAATAAAATAAAAAATTTGAGGACACTTGTCATCATTTCTAAATAGTTTTAAGATTTGAGAGGTACACTAGGCTTCTTAGAAAGAAAGAGAAGGAGGGGTGAAGGGTGTGGGTGCATAGCATGGCCTTGGATTCCAAGAAAGATTGGAAAAAAGAGAATTTACAGTAGCTGCTAAGAAGACAGGATTTAAAGAAGAAGAGAGGACGTTATAAGCCCTTGTTCTCCTACTTTGAATTCTGGAGTTGTGGGAGAAGATTTCAGGGGTGTAACAATTAACATTTAGCATGGGAAATTTGAAGGAGGATGAGAAAGAACTTGGATGGATGAGGGCTCATTGTACAAAAGGGTAGCTTTAGGAAGACTCTAATTGTGTCCTCAAAGGAGAATACAGTTTAGCAAAAGTGGACTACAGGTGTACCTCCGTTCACGAAATTAACGTGTCCTCTGGAACGTTATGTAATGCTGAAATTTTGCAAACCAATACATGGATTACATTAGGAATGGGGGCAGCGCTAGAAACCTTCAGGTGCAATGCGTCCTGGGGAAACCCTTTCATACAGCGGGGGGAGGGGGGGAAGTAAACCGGCGCATCATTTTCTAAGGATTTAGGTTCGTAAACCGAAAATTATGTAAATTGAGGCTTTCGTAAAGCGACGTACTGCTGTGTTTGCTTCTTGAAGTAGGATTTACCGTCCTCTTTTCATTTGCTTTTCAGAACTTTCAGTGGTCAATTCAGTAGTTAGTACAGTGAGAACTAATTATGTTACAAGTGAAGGAAGGTGAAATGTCCCAGGAGATTCCGTAGTAGCTGAATGGTAGGCAGATGAGGGCCATTTCCTTGTCTATTTCAAAAGAGATTTCACATGAGAAATACATAATGTGTTTTACCCTGTGCTGCTACAGCCATACTAGTTTATGTTCCCAAGTAAATTGGACCATTTAGAGCTCAGTGGTTTATGTATATGGTTGGGAGTTCAGTTCACTCCTCTGACCTACTTGACAGGGGCTGGAATGATGATCCATTGGGTACCTTCCAGCTCTATAGTTTTAAGATGATGCTGATGAATCAAGACATAAGAGCAAGTACACAGTGGTAGTGCTTCTTTGGCAAGTATTATTCCCTGCAGCTGAAATCCCTATATAGCAATCAATTCTCCATCTGGAATATCAGGCAACTTAATAACTACAGTATATTGCTTCAATTAACAATTTCATAAGCATACTGTGTGCTGATGTGTAGCACTGGGAAACTGAGGTTAGGCATTGTTTCTAGTTACACAATGCAGTATACAGATATAGCATTAGAGAAGGCCATCTTGTAGGTTTATCTGCTTTTCCTTACATGGGAATAGTGCTGTATTAGGATCATGTCATTGGTCATTCTTCTATCAAGTGTCTGTTACTTTCTCTCTCATTTTTTTACAGCAGGAGTTGGAAACATTTTCTCTACTCAGTAATGGCGTATCATCCACCTTACCAAATCAGGTAGGCCCTTATTATTCAAACTATCAGAGACCTAACAACAAAGTGGTGTAGTGGAGAATGGAATGTAGAGCAATGTGTACCCCACCAGCCCCCTTTTCTGTGGCAGTAGTGGGGGTGGGGTCTCCTGACAATAACTCGGTGGGCTCCAGCTCAACTTCCTGGCTTAGAACGACTTTTATTAACAGAATAGAGTTATTCCCCCCCATCTCTCACCCTGCCCTCAGTCTCATAGGGCTGAGTTCGTCTCTAGTGCCTTAGATACTGCTTGCCAACTTGGAGCCCCCTAGAGTTCAGTTCCTTTGAAGCCGAGAGGAGAGAGAAGCTTTGCTCCCGGACGTGTACCTTTTACGGAGGTTTGTAGAGAGGGGCGAAAGAAGCCAGGCTCTGGGACTTGTCTGTTCCCTTTTCCTTCCCTTGGCGTGTTGTGCCATTGCTCGCTTGTCCAGGACCATGGCAGTGTCTGGGTAGAGGCTGCTGTGTTCAAGCACATGGCTGGAGTCTCTGGTGCCTAACAAGCTAGTTTAGAGTAGGCAGCTTTACTCATTCTCTTCCCTGGTCTCTGTATCTTCCTTGGCATCTTCCCAGGTGTTTTCTACTTCAGAAATAAGCTGCAACACCGTGCCTTCTGCCCTTTTGTTCTTTTTGACCCTGCCTCCTCCAGCTGTTTCCTTGTCAGGCAGTCACGTCTCCTTGAGCTGTGTAGATTCCTGCTTGCCAGCTTAATACTGAGAAAACCTGCTTTTATCCTGGTTGTCTAATACTTGTGTGCTGGGACCAGACTAGCAGTGCATTCCTGCACCCCATCACAAGCAAAAATAGAAGCAAAAAGATAGTGGCACTGAAAAAATTAACAGATTTGTTTCAAGTGAGCTATAATTTAGGAGGTATACACTGAAATGAACCTGTTACTGCTTAGGTTCCCACTACATTTTTTGTTTTTCTTTGTGCTGCACATGAAACAGACTGGCATGGCTACCGTGCTGAAACCTGAGAGAACAGAATGGTTTCCTGAAACAAGACACAGCTAGAACCTGAATACAGTGGTGCCCATTACGACGTTAATTCGTTCCAGCGAAATCGCTGTAGAACGAAAACGTAATGCGAAAATAGAAAGCCCATTGAAACGCATTGAAACCCCTCCAATGCATTCCAGTGGGCTGGAAACTCAATGTCCAGCGAAGATCCTCCATAGGGCGGCCATTTTCGGTGGCTGTCTTGCGAGGAATCCGTTCCAGAAAACAGCAGGGAGCCATTTTATTTACCTGGTGGCCATTTTGAAACGGCCGATCAGCTGGAGGAAAATCGTCGTTTTGTGAAGAATCGGTTCCCGAAGCAGGGAACCGATCATCGCAAAGCCAAAAAAACCCATTCAGACAATCGTTTTGCGATTGCAAAAAGATCGTCATAATGCGGTTTCGTCGTAATGCGGGGCAATCGTAAAGTGAGGCACGACTGTACTAGCATTTTCCACCTTGAGTTGGCCGTCGATATTTTATGGCCATTGGACACAATGCATTTTCATTGAGTTGTTTTGTGGGGAGGGGCATTGCCTGTTTGGCTTCTTCCCCAAATATTTTTTTTTGTTTCACAATCATTGCAGGCTCTTCCATACTTAAGCCTTCTTCTTGAAACCAAAAAGCCAGCTCAAAAAGGGCAGTTATGTAAGACATGAGTAATGAAATATCATGCTTTTAAAGATTAGCTCTGGTTTCATGATGTTAGTAAGGGAATTCTTAGTCTGCATAGTGTACCTACTGATTTGCATGGCTAACCTCATGATGGGCTTTCATTTCCTGTGAACCAAAACCATCTTCAAAATGGAGGGCCTCCATGATTTGGTTAAAATTCATATGACCAAACTATAGCAAATTAATTGGAGTGGGTTAATTACTACTGCTTGGTTCCATCATTTTCTGTGGGACCTAAGTTAAGAATGTTTCACTAAACTTCAGGGCATGGTTATGAAGGCATGTGGCAGAGCAGTCTTACTAAATTAATCTTAGTTTGGACCAGGTGAGAAATCTCTTGGGAACCCAGTCTACTGAACTGGAAGAAAATTATTAAGTAAGAAAAAAATAGATTGGGCACTAAAAGAAAGTTGACCTTTTTCTGTTCCTGCATTAACAGTTGTTCATATTTGTTCTCATGCCAAGAAAATTGGAAGTAGTATTGAAATTAGACTTGGAATTTGTACCTAGCATGTATTATATATGTGTTACCCAGAAGTATGGCTCTTTTCGATTATTTCCTCTCCAACCATTTTCCTCATACTGACTCCCTTTTGGGAAATACAGTGGACCCTTGACTTACAGACGGCTTGACTTACAGACTTTTTGAGTTACAGACTCCTCTGGCCGCAAAATTTAGGTTTGACTTGCAGCCTGAGAATTGACTTACAGACCAGAAAAAAACCAAAATGGAACAAAATGGCCTGTTACGGGATTAATTGGTTTTCAATGCACTGTAGGTCAATGAAGACTTGACCTACAGACTTTTTGACTTGAGAACCGCCTTCCAATACGTATTAAGTTCTCAAGTCAAGACCCCACTGTAATACTGTAGAAGCCCATAATTTTTTCTGATGAAATTTTACTCTTGTAAACTTCTCTCCCTCACCTGTTCAGTTCTCAACCAGTTGTGTACATTTTTTTCTATTAAACAGTAGCACTGAACCTTAACTAGAATTATTTGATCACTGTATAAGCGAGATTTTTCTATTTCCTCTGCTTATATTTTGGGGCATTTTGCTTTATCTAAAAATGAGATAAAATTGTCTTTTACTCTCTTGTACTTTAATTTTATCCATTTTAATTATGTAAATTATTTAAGCATTTGTTTTTGTTGCTTTTAATTCTGGATGTAATTCATAAAATTATTTTTCTTGGCCCGTAAAAGGTCACTTATCAAATTATATGTTCCGCTATAGGAGCATTTCTAAATTCGTTAGTAGATTCTAAGGGGAAAGAAATTTCAGCATGTGCATAGAATTGCAGTAGCGCAGGATATGGCATCTGCCAAAATTCTCTTCTAATGAAGACATAGGAGACGTGTTCCATATAAAACCTGGCACCCCCACTCATTAATGCTGACTATGAGCAATAATTTGAGAATAATTAAGGTGGAAAGCAAAGGAAGGGATAAGTGCATTTAAAAGGATATAGTTGGCTGAAACCTGTTGGAATGAACGGTTAGTATCTTTGGATGGGTGTACAGACTCTGTCCGTGTGAGTGGTGGCGCTGCGGCTTAAACCGCAGAAGCCTCTGTGCTGCATGGTCGTAAGATCAAATCCACGTGACAAATTGAGCCCCCCGTTGCTTGTTCCAGCTCCCGCCAACCTAGCAGTTCAAAAGCATGCAAAATGCATAATGCGAGTAGATAAATAGGTACCACTTTGGTGGGAAGGTAACGACATTCCTTGTCTAGTCACGCTGGCCATAGGCCCACGGAAGATTATCTTCAGACAAACGCTAGCTCCATGGGTTGGAAACTGAGATGAGCACCGCCCCCTAGAATCGGACACGACTGGACTAAATGTCAAAGGAACCTTACAGACTCTATCCAAAGAAGTTTGGGAGCAACTTGTTCTTCTTTCAGAAGAAGCTGGTTATGCTTAGTGCTGATTGGCTAGCCCTCAAGACAGTCTTACGGGCATGCAGTATTTGATGGCTTCTATATTTAGGCATATCTTTATGTTTTGTATGTATGCAGTTCAGCTGTTTTTGGAAAACTAGAGAAGAGACACTAATGTTAGAAAGCACCATCCCTCTTCAAAAGTGAATTGATTGTAATCTTTCTCCCTCCATAGACTGTTTCCAATGGTCTGGGCCCTGTAGATGACATTGAAACAGGTGGGATTTTTATATTCCTTTAATATACGTTTCTGTTCATTTGAATGATCCAATAGCTGATTTGAGATGAAGGAGATTCAAGAGAATATCTGCAGAACATCAAGCTGCCTACTTAGGGTTATCTTGCAGTCATGCAACAGGAAATGTCCTTGGGGAAAGGCAAGTTCTTTCCATTTAGAAGCAAGTACAGTTCCTGCAGTTGTTACCATCAGTTCCTTGGATGTCAGTGAAATCAGTAGAGCCTGAAGCTGCTAGTGTACGTATGTTAATGGTGTCAGTCTAATCCGCTGCAGGAGACAACTGATTTCCACAGTATGCACTGCTCTAAAATTTGGAACGTGTGGATGTGTTCTGAGGAGAACCCATAGCTCAGTAGTAGAGCTCATGCTTTGCCCCCAGAAGATCCCAGGCTCAAACCCATCTGTCATGTTCCTGCCTGTCCCTTGTTTGTTTCACCAAGCAAAGGCACAAGCTACATGTCGTTCAGCTGCCACCAGTTGATTGCATCAACTTTATTCACTATTGAAGACAGTCTGGGCAACGTATCATTCAAGAACCAAGTACAAATTGTTTATTGTTACAGGTCATAACAGTACAGTCAATGTCATTAACTCTCAACTAAACAACCTTCTCTCTTCACTCTCAACTGCCTACTCTAACTCACTCTCTCCCACCTTTTCTTTACCCCACTTAACTCTGCCCCTCACCAACTCCTATTGGTGCATGCAAATCTCAACATAAATATTAATGAGCAGGATGAATGCTACACAATCATCTTTAGGTAAGGCTAAGAAGGAATCCTCCTTGAAAACCTGGTGAGCTGCTGCCAGTCAGGGTTGAGAACACTAGAACAGATGGAAGAGTGGTCCAAAGGCAGCTTCCTTTGTTAGAAGTGTAATTTTGCTAAGTAGTTGGCCTGACAGTGAATAATTTAGTGAGAGGTAGGTAACTATCTTTAGAAGGCAAGAGAGACTAGGTAGATTAGTGGTAGAGCATATATGCAGGGGTTCAGAAAGCCCCAGAGATTTATTTTGCAATTGTTTAAAAAGACCTTTGCCTAAGACCCCCAGTAGCCTCTGCTAGTCAGAATAGGCAATATGTAGTTAGATGGACAAATACTTGGTGTTGGTATGAAGTTGCATCCTCTGCATTGGTGGCCAAGGTCTGTTGAACTTTGTTTTGTCAGTTGAGTGGAGTTGAGTGAATGCTACTGCCACACGTGTCATTTAATAACTTGCCTTGCAGACAACTCTCCGGGGCTCCCAGGCATCACTGCTCCCAATGCAACCTCTGTTCCTGCGAGTGAGGGCCCTGCCTTTCCATCATCAGATGCGGATACAAAAGGCACAGCAACTGCACTGCCTACTGGCTCCCTGGTTCCTTCTACAGATGCAACACCTGGGTCAGGATCTGAGAATGTGGATGACTTTACTGAAGGAGGAGTTCTTGGTGATGAACTGGACTCTATTCTGGATTCTATTGCAGATGGGACACAGCAGTACTCTCTAGTAAGCCTTGATTTCCTGGCAGTGGAGCTGCCCAGCTTTTTCTTTTCGGTTACTCATTTATGGACTTCCCTGACTTCTGTTCCTAAGCACCAGGGACTTCTGAGTGTTTCCTCCTCTTGGTACCCTAAGTGTCTGAAGGGGTCTGTGTTAACACACAAATGGAATATATGACATATTTCAATTTGTGGCCCCATCAGTTCAAGCATCTGTGTGATCTTGGGCGAGCCTCTGCCAGTCAGAGTGGGAAGCATTTGGCTAGATGTGACTATCTTGCACTGATGCTTCCTATTTACTCTGGCCTGCAGTTCCTATAACCAGCATGGCTAATGGTCTTGGATGGCGGGATGTGATTTTAACCATCTGAAAGGCACTGGCTTGGAGAAAGGCTTCATGAGTCAGTATTGCAAAGATTTATATTTTCCTCTGGCATCTTCCTTGCCTTTGAGTGCTGGCTCATCAGAGGCTGGTTAAGCTGCCCTGACTCTGATTTGCTAACCGTTCCTATAAAAGCCATAGGTTGGGAAGGAACTTTCTGGGCTGCAGCAACTACAGCCCCCACCCAGCATGGCTGCACTTTTGTCCAGAAACAGGTACTTTTCCTGTCTTTGAAAAGCAAGATAGCCAGTCCATAGCTCATTTGTAATTTTTTTTCAGCTGCTCCTGCTCTCATTCCATTTTGAGACTCTGCACAACTTTTTCTGTAATGGTCTGTTTTCCTGCTGCCTGCCTATTATTCCCTTTACAATTTTGCAGTTTTTACCTGGCTTGCCTCTGGCTACTTGGTTAGCCTTATCTGTGGTTAATGCTGATGCCAGTGTTATTTGCTGACAAAAAAAGGGGGGGGGCATCTGAGAGTGTCTGAGATGCAGGTTGCAATTGTCAAAACTACAGGAAGTAATTGCACTGCTTTTAGGCCCAGACTGTCATGGTTGGTGCCATGAGCTGTGTTATCTGTGTGCATGTATTGTTTTAAATCTGTTTCCTCTAACCTCGGTACATTTGATCTTTTCCTCTGAAGTCTCTGGTCCAAGGGGCCATCCCTGCCAGTCTGCCCAGTGAGATGCCCAGGCTGATTCCTGTGTTCCCAG